>NC_086449.1:794483158-794630658 GCF_028390025.1 Pseudophryne corroboree | reverse complement strand
GAATCACAACAGGAAATCAGGATGGGGAAAATAGTTGGACGTAATATTTATTTTGTGAATTGTATAACTTTCGCTTGCTAAATACAGCAGGCTCCCCTCCGTGACATCTGTTCTCCCCACATATTGTATACGGTTAGAGGTTCTCTCTTTTTATATAAATAAAATTCTACCCAGCATACACTGACTGGCAATCTCCTATCAGTTTTCAAGTTATGTGAAGTCTCCTCAAGCTTTTATGGGGCCTGTAAGACGGCCAGGTCACCACAGGTGCGTCTCCCGGATCTCGGCGATTATCTGGCTCGCTCTCTGCAATGCCTGGAGAAGAACGTAACAGTTACAATCAGGTTCCACTTCAATTATAGTTAGACTGTGGATCTGACTCGTTAGTTGTGACAGAACTACAAGTCTCAGCACACACTTCTACCCAGCATCCACAAGGTGACCAACATAACCGTAATATCGGTACTGTTTATGCGCGCACGGACAAGGAACACTTCAATTGCGCCTTCTGGCACCATCTAGTGTCCACCGGGATGCAAAACAGGAGCCGCAATAGCCTTTTATTACATAGGATGACAACCCCCCCCCCCTCGAAAAAAATAAAAAAAATGTATGTATGTATGTATGTATGTATGTATGTATGTATGTATGTATGTATGTATGTATGTATGTATGTATGTATGTATGTATGTATGTATGTATGTATATATATATATATATATATATATATATATATATATATATATAGCGCATGACCCTACCAATCTTTTGACCCCGTCGACATAGTGATCCACACTCCCCCCTAGAGAACGGGAACCTTGTAAAAGCATCAGTCATCACATTAATTGGTGTTCAAAAAAGAATAAGAATTTACTTACCGATAATTCTATTTCTCGTAGTCCGTAGTGGATGCTGGGAACTCCGTAAGGACCATGGGGAATAGCGGCTCCGCAGGAGACTGGGCACAAAAGTAAAGCTTTAGGACTACCTGGTGTGCACTGGCTCCTCCCCCTATGACCCTCCTCCAAGCCTCAGGATACTGTGCCCGGACGAGCGTACACAATAAGGAAGGATTTTTGAATCCCGGTTAAGACTCATACCAGCCACACCAATCACACCGTACAACTTGTGATCTGAACCCAGTTAACAGCATGATAACAGAGGAGCCTCTGGATAGATGGCTCACAACAACAATAACCCGATTTAGTTAACAATAACTATGTACAAGTATTGCAGACAATCCGCACTTGGGATGGGCGCACAGCATCCACTACGGACTACGAGAAATAGAATTATCGGTAAGTAAATTCTTATTTTCTCTGACGTCCTAGTGGATGCTGGGGACTCCGTAAGGACCATGGGGATTATACCAAAGCTCCCAAACAGGCGGGAGAGTGCGGATGACTCTGCAGCACCGAATGAGAGAACTCCAGGTCCTCCTCAGCCAGGGTATCAAATTTGTAGAATTTAGCAAACGTGTTTGCCCCTGACCAAGTAGCTGCTCTGCAAAGTTGTAAAGCCGAGACCCCTCGGGCAGCCGCCCAAGATGAGCCCACCTTCCTTGTGGAATGGGCTTTTACAGATTTTGGCTGTGGCAGGCCTGCCACAGAATGTGCAAGCTGAATTGTACTACAAATCCAACGAGCAATAGTCTGCTTAGAAGCAGGAGCACCCAGCTTGTTGGGTGCATACAGGATAAACAGCGAGTCAGATTTTCTGACTCCAGCCGTCCTGGAAACATATTTTCAGGGCCCTGACTACGTCCAACAACTTGGAGTCCTCCAAGTCACTAGTAGCCGCAGGTACCACAATAGGTTGGTTCAGATGAAACGCTGAAACCACCTTAGGGAGAAAATGAGGACGAGTCCTCAATTCCGCCCTTTCTGAATGGAAGATCAGATAAGGGCTTTTACAGGATAAAGCCGCCAATTCTGACACGCGCCTGTCCGAGGCCAGGGCCAACAGCATGGCCACTTTCCATGTGAGATATTTTAACTCCACAGATTTAAGTGGTTCAAACAAATGTGACTTTAGGAACCCCAAAACTACCTTGAGATCCCAAGGTGCCACTGGAGGCACAAAAGGAGGCTGTATATGCAGTACCCCTTTTACAAACGTCTGAACTTCAGGAACTGAAGCTAGTTCTTTCTGGGAAAAAATCGACAGGGCCGAAATTTGAACCTTAATGGACCCCAATTTTAGACCCATAGACACTCCTGTTTGCAGGAAATGCAGGAATCGACCTAGTTGAAATTCCTCCGTCGGGGCCTTACTGGCCTCGCACCACGCAACATATTTTCGCCAAATGCGGTGATAATGCTTTGCGGTTACATCCTTCCTGGCTTTGATCAGGGTAGGGATGACTTCATCCGGAATGCCTTTTTCCTTCAGGATCCGGCGTTCAACTGCCATGCCGTCAAACGCAGCCGCGGTAAGTCTTGGAATAGACAGGGTCCTTGCTGGAGCAGGTCCCTTCATAGAGGTAGAGGCCACGGGTCCTCCGTGAGCATCTGTTGAAGTTCCGGGTACCAAGTCCTTCTTGGCCAATCCGGAGCCACGAGTATAGTTCTTACTCCCCTCCGTCTTATAATTCTCAGTACTTTTGGTATGAGAGGAAGAGGAGGGAACACATACACTGACTGGAACACCCACGGTGTTACCAGAGCGTCCACAGCTATTGCCTGAGGGTCCCTTGACCTGGCGCAATACCTGTCCAATTTTTTGTTGAGGCGGGACGCCATCATGTCCACCTATGGTTTTTCCCAACGGTTTACAATCATGTGGAAGACTTCTGGGTGAAGTCCCCACTCTCCCGGGTGGAGGTCGTGCCTGCTGAGGAAGTCTGCTTCCCAGTTGTCCACTCCCGGAATGAACACTGCTGACAATGCTATCACATGATTTTCCGCCCAGCAAAAAAATCCTTGCAGCTTCTGCCATTGCCCTCCTGCTTCTTGTGCCGCCCTGTCTGCGTACGTGGGCGACTGCCGTGATGTTGTCCGACTGGATCAGCACCGGCTGACCTTGAAGCAGAGGTCTTGCTTGGCTTAGGGCATTGTAAATGGCCCTTAGCTCCAAGATATTTATGTGAAGTGATGTCTCCAGGCTTGACCACAAGCCCTGGAAATTTCTTCCCTGTGTGACTGCTCCCCAGCCTCGCAGGCTGGCATCCGTGGTCACCAGGACCCAGTCCTGAATGCCGAATCTGCGGCCCTCTAGAAGATGAGCACTCTGCAACCACCACAGGAGAGACACCCTTGTCTTTGGTGACAGGGTTATCCGCTGATGCATCTGAAGATGCGATCCGGACCATTTGTCCAGCAGGTCCCACTGGAAAGTTCTTGTGTGGAATCTGCCGAATGGAATGGCTTCGTAGGAAGCCACCATTTTTCCCAGGACCCTTGTGCACTGATGCACTGACACTTGGCCTGGTTTTAGGAGGTTTCTGACTAGTTCGGATAACTCTCTGGCTTTCTCCTCCGGGAGAAACACCTTTTTCTGGACTGTGTCCAGGATCATCCCTAGGAATAGAAGACGTGTCTTCGGGATCAGCTGCGATTTTGGAATATTGAGAATCCAACCGTGCTGCCGCAACACTACTTGAGATAGTGCTACCCCGACTACCAACTGTTCCCTGGATCTTGCCCTTATCAGGAGATCGTCCAAGTAAGGGATAACTAAAACTCCCTTCCTTCGAAGGAGTATCATCATTTCGGCCATTACTTTGGTAAAGACCCGGGGTGCCGTGGACAAACCAAACGGCAGCGTCTGAAACTGATAGTGACAGTTCTGTACCACAAACCTGAGGTACCCTTGGTTGCCTGAGTCCGCTTGTAAAGCCCCAGCGTCATGCTGAGGACTTGGCAGAAACGGGAGAGGGCTTCTGTTCCTGGGAACTGGCTGTTTGCTGCAGCCTTTTTCCTCTCCCTCTGCCACGGGGCAGAAATGAGGAGCCTTTTGCCCGCTTTCCCTTATGGGGCCCAAAAGGACTGCGCCTGATAATACGGCGTCTTCTTATGTTGAGAGGCTACCTGGGGTAAAAATGTTGATTTCCCAGCCGTTGCCGTGGCCACCAGGTCTGTTAGACCTACCCCAAATAACTCCTCCCTTTTATAAGGCAATACTTCCATATGCCTTTTGGAATCAGCATCACCCGACCACTGTCTTGTCCATAACCCTCTTCTGGCAGAAATGGACAGCGCACTTACTCTTGATGCCAGTCGGCAAATATCCCTCTGTGCATCACGCATATATAGAAATGCATCTTTTAAATGCTCTATAGTCAGTAATATACTGTCCCTATCTAGGGTATCAATATTGTCAGTCAGGGAATCCGACCAAGCCACCCCAGCACTGCACATCCAGGCTGAGGCGATTGCTGGTCGCAGTATCACACCCGTGTGAGTGTATATACATTTTAGGATATTTTCCTGCTTTCTGTCAGCAGGTTCCTTAAGGGCGGCCGTATCCCGGGACGGTAGTGCCACCTGTTTAGACAAGCGTGTGAGTGCTTTATCCACCCTAGGGGGTGTTTCCCAACGTGCCCTATCCTCTGGCGGGAAGGGGTATGATGCTAATAACTTTTTAGGAATTAACAGTTTTTTATCGGGGGAAACCCACGCATCATCACACACTTCATTTAATTCCTCAGATGCAGGAAAAACTACAGGCAGTTTTTTCTCAAACATAATACCCTTTTTAGTGTACTGGTATTATCAGAAATATGTAAAACATTTTTCATAGCCTCAATCATGTAACGTGTGGCCCTACTGGAAGTCACATTCGTCTCTTCATCGTCGACACTGGAGTCAGTATCCGTGTCGGCGTCTGTATCTGCCATCTGAGGTAACGGGCGTTTTAGAGCCCCTGATGGCTTTTGAGACGCCTGGACAGGCACAGGCTGAGTAGCCGGCTGTCTCATGTCATCAATCTTTTGTAAAGAGCTGACACTGTCACGTAATTCCTTCCATAAGCTCAGCCACTCAGGTGTCGACTCCCTAGGGGGTGACATCTCCATTACAGGCAATTGCTCCGCCTCCACACCATTTTCCTTCTCATACATGTCGACACAATCGTACCGACACACAGCACACACACAGGGAATGCTCTGAAAGAGGACAGGACCCCACTAGCCCTTTGGGGAGACAAAGGGAGAGTATGCCAGCACACACCAGAGCGCTATATATATATACAGGGATAACCTTATAGAAGTGTTTTTCCCCTTATAGCTGCTGTTTTATTAATACTGCGCCTAATTAGTGCCCCCCTCTCTTTTTTAACCCCTTTCTGTAGTGTATGTAACTGCAGGGGAGAGCCAGGGAGCTTCCCTCCAACGGAGCTGTGAGAGAAAATGGCACCAGTGTGCCGAGGAGATAGGCTCCGCCCCTTTTTCGCGGACTTTTCTCCCGCATTTTTATGGATTCTGGCAGGGGTTAAAATACATCCATATAGCCCTGGGGGTTATATGTGATGTATGTTTGCCAGCCAAGGTGTTTTTATTGCTGCTCAGGGCGCCCCCCCCCCCCCCAGCGCCCTGCACCCTCAGTGACCGCAGTGTGAGGTGTGTATGAGGAGCAATGGCGCACAGCTGCAGTGCTGTGCGCTACCTTGGTGAAGACTGATGTCTTCTGCCGCCGATTTTCCGGACCTCTTCTTGCTTCTGGCTCTGTAAGGGGGCCGGCGGCGCGGCTCTGGGACCGGACTCCGAGGCTGGGCCTGTGTTCGGTCCCTCTGGAGCTAATGGTGTCCAGTAGCCAAGAAGCCCAAGCTGGCTGCAAGCAGGCAGGTTCGCTTCTTCTCCCCTTAGTCACTCGATGCAGTGAGCCTGTTGCCAGCAGGTCTCACTGAAAATAAAAAACCTAAAACTAAACTTTCACTAAGAAGCTCAGGAGAGCCCCTAGTGTGCACCCTTCTCGGCCGGGCACAAAAATCTAACTGAGGCTTGGAGGAGGGTCATAGGGGGAGGAGCCAGTGCACACCAGGTAGTCCTAAAGCTTTACTTTTGTGCCCAGTCTCCTGCGGAGCCGCTATTCCCCATGGTCCTTACGGAGTTCCCAGCATCCACTAGGACGTCAGAGAAAAAAAAAAAAAAAAAAGACTGGGTAAACAAAAATGGTTGGTTGAAAATGTTGGGGTGGGGGAGGACTAACCACAGAAAACTGGGACGCAAGTCAGCCCCTCAAACAGCAGAACTGCAGGGGCCCGGTGTCCGGCACGAGGGGTACACAAGCAGAGACCCCGCTGCTGTGTAACTAGAGGGAACTTTTGGGATATTCTGCTTTGTACATTTTGCTAACTTAATCTACAGAAATAGGCGATATGTACCGACATTAATACAGAAAATTCTATTATTATCTATTTTGTGTCCGAGTCCCACTCCCTGTGTAACTGCGCGAATACTACACAATACCTTTAACATATCGGCAGCCTCCTTCCTGCGCTGGGCCATGTCCTCGGACTCTGTCAGGAGGTCTTCCAGCAGCATAGACTTGTACAGCTGTCCCACCAGCTCGCTCTGTAACGTGTCCTTCACGTGGTTTACCAGGAAATGCATCACGGCCTTTGGCACACTGCAAGGAGAAAATATCCCGCTCATTATATTCCGGCGCCATGCGGATGGGGCACGCGACACTGCCAGGCGGCTTCCCCCCTCACCTGTCCTGAATGTTCTTCCTCACTATTAGGAAGTAGGATTTAATTAGGCGCTCGATCACTTCGCAGTCTCGCTGCTCCCGAGCGGAGAGTTTTCTGGCAACGGGCACAGGCTGGAAGGAGAAAAGAAGGTAAATATACAGAAACGGCTGGGTGGAAGTAGAGACTGGTCACAGTGCTGTATATATCACACTACTCCGGAGGTTTCGCTAGATTAGGGTCTGATGTGAGGCGCTGGTAAGGGGACAGATTTACGCTACAATTCCTCAGCAGTCTGTCACCTCTGTATGATGGTGAAACGCAGACTCCTCACACCCCAACCGGTTTCTATCAATGGGCCACAATTCTGCTTTATAATGGGAGAACACCACTACATGTGGTAAGACTAACAAAGAGCAATGGGAGGAGGTAAGGGGCATCGGGATTAACAATAAATGCCCTTATCATCAATGAGTGATAAATTTCACTGAGTGATAAATTGCACCAGCCAATCGGCTCCTGTCATTTTTCAAACCCAGCCTGTTACATGGAAGTTTGGAGCTGATTGGCTGGTGCTTTATCACTCATAGTGAAATTTATCACTCATTGATAAATAAGGGCATTTATCTCACAGCTTTGTAGCTAAATTAAGTCCTCCAAGCAGATTTAAGAACACTTACAGAATCTCAGACATCTCCTGCGACAGGATTATTATTCTAGTCATCTCGTATAATGGGAAGCTGCCACGTTGGGCCCTTGGCGGCTGAACTCACCACATCCAGCAGGTTTACAGCGTAGCCCCTCTGTGGGCTGGAGAGCGCTGGCGGAGCTGGTCTGTACTTCTCTTCTGATAAAGGATCATCTCCTTTAGAGGCTTTCAGCATCCCCCTCCAGTTCCCAGTTCCAGCATCTGGGGCGCCATCCCCAGTACCCGCTGCAGGGGGCGCCTGCAATAACAGCAAACAATAGAACACATCAGACACAATAATGGTATAAAGCACTGATTATTAATGCATTCTAGTAGATAAAAATGCCTGAAAGTAATGCTCCCTTGAAAGGGGATGTAGTCACCATCCCGGAGGTCAGTATACCGACGCTGGGATCCCGGCCGCCAGAATGCCGGCAGGGGTCCTAGGACTTTTCCCACGCCCACGACACCCATAGAGTGGGAATAGAACCTACTGTATGGCAAGCGCAGTGAGCCACCGAGCCCGCACGTGCCTTCGTTGCAAATCGCCTTCTCTGCCGGCAATCTACCGGCCAGGATCCCGGCATCGGTCACCCATACCAAACGCATTGAAAGATCGCCATGCGGTAGAATATCATTTATTGGGGAAATATACTCCACAAATAATGAACAAAACCGACAACCCAATCCCTAAAGGACTTGTTGTACTTGCTAATATTTAACTGCTATTTTCAGGGACAGAAGTGCTCGTTAAGGGACATTGCATGTAGGGTAATCGGCTTAGTGCAAGTTAGAACATGTAGGCAAAACGGTCTTCACTAGTCGCTATGGTAACGTTCTGTCTGATGAACGCTGCGCTCTCACTGCTGAATGTTGTGCAGATAATTAAATGAGATACGTCTGATCAGATCCTAGGGATTAAATCTGTTCCACAAGGTTAGACCAGGAAGAGTAATCCCCCGGTATTTTATAGAATGTGTAGACCAGGGGGAAATCCATCTCCCCTTAGTCTTGCAAGAGACACGATAAAACTCTGCCCTAGTGAGACTAATCCTTAGCAGGTTTATAGATGCTGCCTGACCGCCCCTGGGAGACACCTCACAGCCCAGGTAAGAAATTGCTGGAGCCTATGCTCTATTTCTGTTACATGGCCCCTCGTTACCTCCCACATAACTAGTGCGAAGACCCTGCGCTGATTTAATGAGCTAAGATACAAAACAGTGTCTCAGTTATTATTTTATCAATGTTACGTATGGCTGATAGGGAGGGGGTTGTGACCAGCGCACTGGGAGCAGCTGGTACTCCCAGTCTCGTATCGTCTCACTAGGCCTTGGGTGTAGCTGTATGAGGGCGCGGGTGTAACAGGTGAGGACTGTTGTATAAATGGGAAATCAAATTACGAGTTATAGTGGGAGACACAATGCTCCTTAATTAACATTATGCAAATCAATGAGTGGTTTAGGAAATGATGATGACAGTAGGTAGTTGTCTGGGGTGCGCCTCTTTCACAAATGGGAATAGTCCCTGTTGATCGGCATGCCAACCGTCAGGCTAGTGAGGGTATGGGATGTAGGTGCTGGTATTGTGTCCGGCGGTCTCCTGACCACCGGTCACATAACTACAGTGCCTTCCTAAAGTATTCACCCCCCTTTGCATTTTTCATGTTTTGTTGCCTCACAACGTGGAATTAAAATGGATTGTTTGAAGGTTTGCATCATTTCATTCACAGAACATGCCTACAACTCTGAAGACTTCAGCGTACATAACTATTCACCCCCTAAAGTCAGTCTTTCTTGGCGGCAATTACTGCTGCAAGTCGCTTTGGATAAGTCTCTATGAGCTTACCACATCTTGCCACTGGGATTTTTGCCCATTCCTCAAGGCAAAACTGCTCCAGCTCCTTCATGTTGGATGGTTTCCGCTTGTGAACAGCAATCTTCAAGTCTGACCACAGATTATCAATTGGATTGAGATCTGGGCTTTGACTAGGTCATTCCAACACATTTAAAGGTTTCACCTTAAACCACTCGAGTGTTGCTTTAGCAGTATGCTTCGGGTCATTGTCCTGCTGGAAGGTGAACCTCCATCCCAGTCTCAAATTACAGGCAGACTGAGACAGGTTTTGCTCAAGAATATCCCTGTATTTAGCACCATCCATCTTTCTCTATCGTCCTAGTGGATGCTGGGGTTCCTGAAAGGACCATGGGGAATAGCGGCTCCGCAGGAGACAGGGCACAAAAAGTAAAGCTTTATGATCAGGTGGTGTGTACTGGCTCCTCCCCCTATGACCCTCCTCCAAGCCTCCGTTAGATTTTTGTGCCCGGCCGAGAAGGGTGCAATCTAGGTGGCTCTCCTAAAGAGCTGCTTAGAAAAGTTTAGCTTAGGTTTTTTATTTTACAGTGAGTCCTGCTGGCAACAGGATCACTGCAACGAGGGACTTAGGGGAGAAGAAGTGAACTCACCTGCGTGCAGGATGGATTGGCTTCTTGGCTACTGGACATTAGCTCCAGAGGGACGATCACAGGTACAGCCTGGATGGTCACCGGAGCCTCGCCGCCGGCCCCCTTGCAGATGCTGAAACGAGAAGAGGTCCAGAATCGGCGGCAGAAGACTCCTCAGTCTTCTTAAGGTAGCGCACAGCACTGCAGCTGTGCGCCATTTTCCTCTCAGCACACTTCACACGGCAGTCACTGAGGGTGCAGGGCGCTGGGAGGGGGGCGCCCTGGGAGGCAAATGAAAACCTTTTTTGGCTAAAAATACCTCACATATAGCCTCCGGGGGCTATATGGAGATATTTAACCCCTGCCAGAATCCACTAAAGAGCAGAAGACGAGCCCGCCGAAAAAGGGGCGGGGCCTATCTCCTCAGCACACAGCGCCATTTTCCTCACACAGCTCCGCTGGTCAGGAAGGCTCCCAGGCTCTCCCCTGCACTGCACTACAGAAACAGGGTAAAACAAGAGAGGGGGGGCAAAATTGTGGCAAAACTATATTATTAAAGCAGCTATACAGGGAGCACTTATTATAAGGCTATCCCTGTCATATATAGCGCTTTTGGTGTGTGCTGGCAAACTCTCCCTCTGTCTCCCCAAAGGGCTAGTGGGGTCCTGTCTTCGTTAAGAGCATTCCCTGTGTGTCTGCTGTGTGTCGGTACGTGTGTGTCGACATGTATGAGGACGATATTGGTGTGGAGGCGGAGCAATTGCCAAATATGGGGATGTCACCTCCTAGGGGGTCGACACCAGAATGGATGCCTTTATTTATGGAATTACGGGATAGTGTCAACACGCTAAAGCAGTCGTTTGACGACATGAGACGGCCGGACAATCAATTAGTGCCTGTCCAGGCGCCTCAAACACCGTCAGGGGCTGTAAAACGCCCTTTGCCTCAGTCGGTCGACACAGACCCAGACACAGGCACTGATTCCAGTGGCGACGGTGACGAATCAACCGTATTTTCTAGTAGGGCCACACGTTATATGATTTTGGCAATGAAGGAGGCGTTACATATTGCTGATACTACAGGTACCACAAAACAGGGTATCATGTGGGGTGTGAAAAAACTACCTATAGTTTTTCCTGAATCAGATGAATTAAATGAGGTGTGTGATGAAGCGTGGGTTGCCCCCGATAAAAAAATGCTAATTTCAAAGAAGTTATTGGCTTTATACCCTTTCCCGCCAGAGGTTAGGGCGCGCTGGGAAACACCTCCTAGGGTGGACAAGGCGCTCACACGCTTATCAAAACAAGTGGCGTTACCCTCTCCTGAGACGGCCGCACTTAAAGATCCAGCAGATAGGAGGATGGAAAATATCCAAAAAAGTATATACACACATACAGGTGTTATACTACGACCAGCTATAGCGACAGCCTGGATGTGCAGTGCTGGGGTAGCTTGGTCAGAGTCCCTGATTGAAAATATTGATACCCTGGATAGGGACAATGTTTTACTGTCTTTAGAGCAAATAAAGGATGCATTTCTTTATATGCGTGATGCACAGAGGGATATCTGCACACTGGCATCACGGGTAAGTGCTATGTCCATTTCGGCCAGAAGAAGTTTATGGACGCGACAGTGGTCAGGCGATGCGGACTCAAAACGGCATATGGAAGCTTTGCCGTATAAAGGGGAGGAGTTATTTGGTGTCGGTCTATCGGATTTGGTGGCCACGGCTACAGCCGGGAAATCCACCTTTTTACCTCAAGTCACTCCCCAACAGAAAAAGACACCGACTTTTCAACCGCAGCCCTTTCGTTCCTTTAAAAACAAGAGAGCAAAGGGATATTCATATCTGCCACGAGGCAGAGGAAGGGGGAAGAGACAGCAACAGGCAGCTCCTTCCCAGGAACAGAAGCCCTCCCCCGCTTCTACAAAAGCCTCAGCATGACGCTGGGGCTTCTCAAGCGGACTCGGGGGCGGTGGGGGGTCGTCTCAAGAATTTCAGCGCGCAGTGGGCTCACTCGCAGGTAGATCCCTGGATCCTGCAGATAATATCTCAGGGGTACAGGTTGGAACTAGAGACGGATCCACCTCGCCGTTTCCTGAAGTCTGCTTTACCAACGTCCCCCTCCGACAGGGTGACGGTCTTGGAAGCCATTCACAAGCTGTACTCTCAGCAGGTGATAGTCAAGGTACCCCTTTTACAACAAGGAAAGGGGTATTATTCCACTCTATTTGTGGTACCGAAGCCGGATGGCTCGGTAAGACCTATTCTAAATCTGAAATCCTTGAACCTGTACATAAAGAAGTTCAAGTTCAAGATGGAGTCACTCAGAGCAGTGATAGCGAACCTGGAAGAAGGGGACTTTATGGTATCCTTGGACATCAAGGATGCGTATCTCCACGTTCCAATTTACCCCTCACACCAGGGGTACCTCAGGTTCGTCGTACAGAACTGTCACTATCAGTTTCAGACGCTGCCGTTCGGATTGTCCACGGCACCTCGGGTCTATACCAAGGTAATGGCCGAGATGATGATTCTTCTTCGAAGAAAAGGCGTATTAATTATCCCATACTTGGACGATCTCCTAATAAGGGCAAGGTCCAGAGAACAGCTAGAGATGGGATTAGCACTGTCTCAAGAAGTGCTAAAACAGCACGGGTGGATTCTGAATATTCCAAAATCCCAGTTAATTCCGACAACACGTCTGCTGTTCCTAGGGATGATTCTGGACACGGTTCAGAAAAAGGTTTTTCTCCCGGAGGAAAAAGCCAAGGAGTTATCCGAGCTTGTCAGGAACCTCCTAAAACCAGGAAAGGTGTCTGTACATCAATGCACAAGAGTCCTGGGAAAAATGGTGGCTTCTTACGAAGCAATTCCATTCGGCAGATTCCACGCAAGAATTTTCCAGAGGGATCTGTTGGACAAATGGTCAGGGTCGCATCTTCAGATGCACCAGCGGATAACCCTGTCTCCAAGGACAAGGGTATCTCTTCTGTGGTGGTTGCAGAGTGCTCATCTATTGGAGGGCCGCAGATTCGGCATACAGGATTGGATCCTGGTGACCACGGACGCCAGCCTGAGAGGCTGGGGAGCAGTCACACAAGGAAGAAACTTCCAGGGCGTGTGGTCGAGCCTGGAAACGTCTCTTCACATAAACATTCTGGAACTAAGAGCAATCTACAATGCTCTAAGCCAGGCAGAACCTCTGCTTCAAGGAAAACCGGTGTTGATCCAGTCGGACAACATCACGGCAGTCGCCCATGTGAGCAAACAGGGCGGCACAAGAAGCAGGAGTGCAATGGCAGAAGCTGCAAGGATTCTTCGCTGGGCAGAGAATCATGTGATAGCACTGTCAGCAGTGTTCATCCCGGGAGTGGACAACTGGGAAGCAGACTTCCTCAGCAGACACGACCTTCACCCGGGAGAGTGGGGACTTCATCCAGAAGTTTTCCACATGCTGGTAACCCGTTGGGAAAGACCAATGGTGGACATGATGGCGTCTCGCCTCAACAAAAAACTGGACAGGTATTGCGCCAGGTCAAGAGATCCGCAGGCAATAGCTGTGGACGCGCTGGTAACGCCTTGGGTGTACCAGTCGGTGTATGTGTTTCCTCCTCTGCCTCTCATACCAAAAGTATTGAGAATTATACGGCAAAGAGGCGTAAGAACGATACTAGTGGTTCCGGATTGGCCAAGAAGGACTTGGTACCCGGAACTTCAAGAGATGATCACGGAAGATCCGTGGCCTCTACCTCTGAGAAGGGACTTGCTTCAGCAGGGTCCCTGTCTGTTTCAAGACTTACCGCGGCTGCGTTTGACGGCATGGCGGTTGAACGCCGGATCCTAAAGGAAAAAGGCATGCCGGAAGAAGTCATTCCTACTTTGATTAAAGCAAGGAAGGAAGTAACCGCGCAACATTATCACCGCATTTGGCGAAAATATGTTGCGTGGTGCGAGGATCGGAGTGCTCCGACGGAGGAATTTCAACTGGGTCGATTCCTACATTTCCTGCAATCAGGATTGTCTATGGGTCTCAAATTGGGATCTATTAAGGTTCAAATTTCGGCCCTGTCGATTTTCTTCCAAAAAGAATTGGCTTCAGTTCCTGAAGTCCAGACTTTTGTTAAGGGAGTGCTGCATATACAGCCCCCTGTGGTGCCTCCAGTGGCACCGTGGGATCTCAATGTTGTTTTGGACTTTCTCAAATCTCATTGGTTTGAACCACTAAAAACTGTGGATTTGAAAATAGGATTTTGGTACTTACCAGGTAAATCCTTTTCTTTGAATCCATAGGGGTCACTGGAGTACTCTTGGGATATGGACGGGCTTCCGTAGGAACACAGCACTGAATATTTAAATTTAGTAACACTCCACCCCTCCATATCCCTGAGCACTTACTCAGTGTTTTTTACTGAGCCGAACAGGAATTAAGAGAGGTTAATAATGGAGTATTACATATAACATAACTGACAATAACGAAGTTAACACAACGTTACTGACAACTAACAGTTGACACCCTAACCAGCACTTGTAACGTGAACCAGTCGGTGAAAATGTGTTACCATAAGATCCTCAGAACTAACCCCAAGTAAGTAAACTGCTCTGGGTGGGCGTCCAGTGACCCCTATGGATTCAAAGAAAAGGATTTACCTGGTAAGTACCAAAATTCTATTTTCTTTTTCATCCACTAGGGGTCACTGGAGTACTCTTGGGACGTACCAAAGCTTCCCCCGTGGGCGGGAGAGCAGTTTGGCACTTGTAACACTAGGCGGCCAAAGCTAGATGCTGATGCCGCAAAAGTATCAAACTTGTAAAAGCGCACAAACGTGTGCACTGAAGACCATGTAGCCGCCCGGCAAAGCTGCGTCGCAGAAGCCCCACGACCAGCTGCCCATGAAGTTCCCACAGAACGTGTGGAATGAGCGGTTACTGACGTAGGCGGTTGTAACCTAGCATGAAGGTAAGCCTGGCGTATGGTCAGTTTTATCCATCTGGATAAAGTTTGTTTAGATGCTGGCCAACCCATCTTGGCAGCATCATAGAGAACAAATAACGTATCCGTCTTACGAACTGAAGACGTTCGGGTTACATAAACGCGTAACGCACGAACCACATCCAGAGTTCCAGAATGTGCTGTCAACACAGGAACTACTATTGGTTGATTGATGTGAAAAGATGACACTACCTTTGGTAAGAAGGCGGGATTCGTCCGAAGTTCCGCTCTGTCATCATGAAACACCAAATACGGTGGCTTGCAGGACAAGGCACCCAAATCCGAAACACGCCTTGCCGAAGCTAAGGCTAAGAGAAAAATTGTTTTCCAAGTGAGAAACTTTATATCCACTTGTTGTAAGGGTTCAAAATATGAAGACTGTAAGAACTCCAAAACCAGATTCAAGTCCCATGGCGCTGTAGGTGGAATGAAAGGAGGCTGTACCCTGATTACACCTTGGAGAAAGGTGCGTATAGACGGCAATAGAGCCAATCGTCTTTGAAAGTAAATTGACAAAGCAGATACCTGCACCTTTAGTGTAGATAAACGCAATCCTCCATCTAAGCCTGATTGTAGAAACAACAAAAGGCGGCATAACTTGAAAGCTGATGTCGGAAATTTCCGAGCTTCACACCAACCTATATAGGCACGCCATATTCTGTAATAATGAGCTGCCGTAACCGGCTTTCTAGCCCGTAACATGGTTGGTATAACTAAATCTGGAATGCCCTCTCTTTTTAAGAGGGCGGTCTCAACAGCCACCCCGTCAAACGCAGCCGCGCTAAATCGGGGTAAAGAAAAGGACCCTGTTGTAACAGGTCTGGACGTATCGGGAGTGGCCACGGATCGTCTGCGAGTAATCCTCGAAGATCCGAGAACCAAGCTCTCCGAGGCCAATGAGGCGCCACTAGTATGACTGTGAGCGACTCTCTTTTGATCCGTTTTAGCACCAGAGGGAGCAGCGGAAACGGTGGAAACAGATACACCAGACTGTACGGCCACGCGACAGTGAGAGCATCCACCGCGACTGCCTTTGGATCTCTTGTTCTGGACACATACTGGGGCGTTTGATGATTGTGTCGAGATGCCATCAGGTCCACCTGAGGATAACCCCATCGCTGAACCAACATGTGAAACACTTCTGGATTTAATGACCATTCGCCTGGGTGAAGATCCCGACGACTGAGATAATCCGCTTCCCAGTTGTCCACTCCCGGAATGAACACGGCCGACAATATCACCTGGTGGTATTCTGCCCAATTGAGGATTCGAGCTACTTCCCGCATTGCCATGCGGCTTCTCGTTCCTCCTTGTTTGTTGATGTATGCGACCGCTGTCGCATTGTCCGACTGCACTTGGACAGGCTGAGAGCGAACCATGTGCACCGCTTGTCGTAGCGCATTGAAAATCGCGCGGAGTTCTAGAACATTTATTGACAGCAATTTTTCGTGATCCGCCCAGAGACCCTGGAGCTGACAATTTTGAATTACCGCTCCCCAACCTCTGAGACTGGCGTCCGTAGTTAGAATTATCCAATTGCAAACTCCGAACCGTCTTCCTGCGGTTAAATTGTGTTCCTTGAGCCACCATAGCAGAGAAACTCTTGCTATTGGTGACAACCTCACTCTGTGGTGAATCTGCAGATGCGAGCCCGACCACTGGGCAAGCACGTTCAGCTGAAATGGACGAGAGTGAAATCTCCCGAACTGAAGCGCCTCGAAAGCTGCCACCATTGTGCCTAACAGGCGAATGCACAAGTGTACCGACACTGTGCGTGGTTTGAGTACTAATTGTACTAGATGGCGTAGCATTTGTACTTTCTGTTGTGGTAGGTAAATCCTTTGATTGACCGTATCGAGAATCATACCTAGGAACTGAAGGCGTTGAGACGGAATCAGATGTGATTTCTTGAAATTGACAATCCAACCGTGGTGAACCAGTACATTGTAAGTTAGCAGCGCATGTTGGGTAAGTATCTGTTGAGACGGAGCTTTGATGAGCAGATCGTCTAAATACGGAACTATCGTCACTCCCAGGGATCTGAGGTGAGCTATCATCACAGACATTACTTTGGTGAATACCCGAGGCGCTGATGACAGGCCAAACGGCAGAGCCTGAAACTGGTAATGGTTTTGGCGTATTGCAAATCGTAAGAATTTCTGATGAGGCTGCCAAATTGGAATGTGTAAGTACGCATCCTTGAGGTCTAGCGCAATCATAAATTCCTTGGTCTCTAACCCCGCAATCACCGACCGTAGAGACTCCATTTTGAATCTGTAGTAAGTTACGTACTGATTGAGGCCCTTTAAGTTCAATATTGGTCTGACTGAGCCATCCGGCTTCGGGACCACAAATAGACTTGAATAATAACCCTGACCCTGTTGGTGTACAGGGACCGGAATCAACACTGCCGAATCCAGTAAGGACTGAATGGCAATTTGCAAAACTGTCCTCTTGTCGTCCGACAGAGGCAAACCTGTCTTGAAAAACCGCAGAGGCGGAAGACAGTCGAACTCTATTTTGTAACCTTTTAACACTAAATTGCGAATCCAGCCCTCCGCGGACGTGTGGAACCACGCCCCATGGAACGTGTGAAGGCGTGCTCCCACAATTGGAGATCCGAGATGGGCTGGTAACCCGTCATGCCACTGGCTTGTCGGTAACCTTAGCGTCTTGGCGAGTTGTGTTGGTTTGATGGAAACCACGTCCTCGACCACGTCTAGCAGGCGTGGCTGATCCTCTGCCACGTCCTCGAAAGGGCTGAGGTCTAAAGGATTTGAACGAAGGTCCAGCGTACCTTCTTCTTGGCGCAGGTGGAGGCAATGGTAAGAACACAGACTTACCTCCCGTAGCCTCCTTAATCCATGCGTCCAATTCTGGACCAAACAACTTCTTGCCATCGTAAGGCAACGCCTCTATACTTCGTTTGACCTCTGCCTCCGCTTGATAAGTACGCAGGTAGAGTGCTCTTCGTGCCGTAACTAGCGAAGATGAAATACGAGAAGTGAGCTGACAGACGTCAGTAGACGCTGTACAGAGATACTCTACAGCCTCAATCATTTGATTCACC
This sequence comes from Pseudophryne corroboree, assembly GCF_028390025.1. Lineage (NCBI taxonomy): Eukaryota > Metazoa > Chordata > Amphibia > Anura > Myobatrachidae > Pseudophryne > Pseudophryne corroboree. Next base: position 794,612,838 of record NC_086449.1, on the reverse strand, counting down.
TGAATTATCAGGTTTTCGTCATGTAAAGCCGATTTGAGTTCTGTAAGCCATATTATGAGCGCCTTAGTGACCCAAATGCCAACCAATCCAGGTCTTAGCATCACACCTGCTGCTACATACATGGATTTAAGCATAGTTTCTATCTTACGATCTGACGGATCTTTAAGCGTAGTAGCTGATGGCACTGGTATGGTTAATTTCTTGGTAAGCTTTGACACTGAAGAATCAACTATTGGTGGATTCTCCCATGTACCCGTTACCGATTCTGGAAACGGATAACTAGACTTAAATCTGCGAGGTATAGAAAACCGTTTATCTGGATTCTACTAACATCTGATTTAGAGAATCCGACACAGGAAAACTTACTGGCGTCTTCCGTCGTTTAGTAAATATGACCTGATCATTGGTGAGAGGCTGCTCAGCTTCAGGAAACCTTAGCGACTGCCGTACCGCTCTGATGAGATCATCAATGCCGGAACTGTTAACATCCTCGCCGTCTGACTCCACTTCGCCCTCCTCCCCCTCATCGTGTTCCGTGAGGTCTGGGATGGAATCGTCAGACTGCAACATAGCAGACACTGGAAAATCATAAGACATATGAAAATTATCCCGTTTGCCCAAAATGGATTTGGACCCTACGCAAGGCTGAGACGCCTCCGGTAGTTCTGGCGGTCTCACCCTAGACTCAGATCTTAGCGTTTCTCGCTCCAGACGAGCAGCGGTCATTTCTGTCTGAAATTTCTCCAGTACATTTACTAACATACCCCACGGAGGATCCGGTGATGAAATTGGTTGCAAAACCGGAGCAGAAATGGTATTCTGAACGGAATCCACAAAACATACGTTACATGTGGTAGATCCATCCGGTAACACACTGCCACATACTTTGCAAATATGCTTTTTAGTTTTTGCTGGTGCCTTACTCATTATGGCGACAGACAATACAATACACAAAACACAGACACCTGCACGACTCAGTAAAATAGCAATAAGGTGGCTCTGTATATATATCTGGCCCAGTGCAATACACGTGGCCAGTACTATAAATTTTGATCCCAAATTCCCACGAACACCCCTGCGCCTCCGGTGGAGAAGAGATGTAGGACAGGAACGTTCTGGAATCACAGAGGAAGACACAGGAAGCATGTTAAAAATGGCTGCCCTGCTATACTTATACATATAATCACAGTGCTGCATTCACTGATTATACTGTAATAATCCCTCTGCTGCTGCAGTATTTCACTGATATGTCCCCCCTGTAATGGCTGTTTATCTTATTACAGCGGCAGCGCAGCGTGTGGGCCCCCAGCGGGTATCGTAGAGCGCTATGTGCCTCGTGTGTCCCAGCGGTGGGCTCCTGTATAATAGCGTGTCAGCTACCAAGGTAGCGCTGCGGCGAAGTGAGGGTCGTTCCGAGGTGCCTGGCCGGAGGCTGTGGCCTAACGGGCGGGTACCTGAGCGGGGAGAGCCGCGGCGCCTGCACGGAGGTCTGTGGCCGAACGTGCGGGCGCCTGAGTGGAGAGAGCCGCTGCGCCTGCACGGAGGTCTGTGGCCGAACGTGCGGGCGCCTGAGTGGAGAGAGCCGCGGTGCCTGCACGGAGGTCTGTGGACGAACGTGCGGCCGCCTGAGCGGGGTGGAATGGGCGGGCGCCTGAGCGGGAAGATGCCGGAGGCTGAGAGGGGAGAGCCGCTCCTTGCCGTCACCCAGCACTATGTCTCCACACGTCGGGGCGGCAGCGGGAGCTGACCGCCCCGTTTCACATACCTCACTCCTGCAGACGTGCGGAGGCTCCGACGGGGCTTTTCAGTAAGCGCCGGCCAGCCAGTGCAGGAGGATGTGAGGGCTGTGAGGGAGCTCTTTCAGAGAGGCCCGACACGCCCGTGCTGCTATCAGCAGCTGCACTATCCCTGACCCTGCCTTTTGGAAGGGGGACAGGGATGTGGTCAAACAGTAGAAAAAATAAAAATTAAAAATAAAAGTTTCTTCAACAAAACCGTGACTTCAGCTAAGCATGTGTTGCCACGTTCAGCACAGAAAAAACACTGAGTAAGTGCTCAGGGATATGGAGGGGTGGAGTGTTACTAAATTTAAATATTCAGTGCTGTGTTCCTACGGAAGCCCGTCCATATCCCAAGAGTACTCCAGTGACCCCTAGTGGATGAAAAAGAAATATCTCACATGGAAAGTGACCATGCTACTAGCCCTGGCTTCGGCCAGGAGAGTGTCAGAACTGGCAGCTTTATCTTACAAAAGCCCATATCTGATTTTCCATTCGGACAGGGCAGAACTGCGGACTCGTCCGCATTTTCTCCCTAAGGTGGTGTCAGCATTTCATCTGAACCAACCTATTGTAGTGCCTGCGGCTACAAGCGACTTGGAGGACTCCAAGTTGTTGGACGTTGTCAGAGCTTTAAAAATATACATTTCAAGGACAGCTGGAGTCAGGAAATCTGACTCGCTGTTTATACTATATGCTCCCAACAAGTTGGGCGCTCCTGCGTCTAAGCAGACTATTTGCTCGCTGGATTTGTAGTACGATTCAGCTTGCACATTCTGTGGCAGGACTGCCACAGCCAAAATCGGTAAAAGCCCACTCCACAAGGAAGGTGGGTTCTTCTTGGGCGGCTGCCCGAGGGGTCTCGGCATTACAACTCTGCCGAGCGGCTACGTGGTCGGGGGAGAACACGTTTGTAAAATTCTACAAATTTGATACCCTGGCTAAGGAGGACCTGGAGTTCTCTCATTCGGTGCTGCAGAGTCATCCGCACTCTCCCGCCCGTTTGGGAGCTTTGGTATAATCCCCATGGTCCTTTCAGGAACCCCAGCATCCACTAGGACGATAGAGAAAATAAGAATTTACTTACCGATAATTCTATTTCTCGGAGTCCGTAGTGGATGCTGGGCGCCCATCCCAAGTGCGGATTATCTGCATTACTTGTACATAGTTACAAAAATCGGGTTATTATTGTTGTGAGCCATCTTTTCAGAGGCTCCGCTGTTATCATACTGTTAACTGGGTTTAGATCACAGGTTGTACGGTGTGATTGGTGTGGCTGGTATGAGTCTTACCCGGGATTCATAAATCCTTCCTTATTGTGTACGCTCGTCCGGGCGCAGTACCTAACTGAGGCTTGGAGGAGGGTCATAGGGGGAGGAGCCAGTACACACCACCTGATCATAAAGCTTTACTTTTTGTGCCCTGTCTCCTGCGGAGCCGCTATTCCCCATGGTCCTTTCAGGAACCCCAGCATCCACTACGGACTCCGAGAAATAGAATTATCGGTAAGTAAATTCTTATTTTCCCTTGACTCGAAAGAGTTTATGAGTCCCTGCTGCTGAAAAACATCCCCACAGCATGATGCTGCCACCACCATGTTTCACTGCGGGGATGGTGTTCTTGGGGTGATGGGATGTGTTGGGTTTGCGCCAGACATAGCATTTTTCTTGGTGGACAAAAAGTTCAGTTTTAGTCTCATCTGACCAGAGCACCTTCCTCCATACATTTGGGGAGTCGTCCACATGCCTTTTGGCAAACTCAAAACGTGCCTTCTTATTTTTAACACTAAGTAATGGCTTTTTTCTGGTCACTTGTCCATAAAGCCCAGCTCTATGGAGTGTACGGCTTATTGTGGTCACATGCGCAGATACACCAGTCTCTGCTGTGGAACTCTGCAGCTCCTTACAGGGTTACCTTTGGTCTCTGTGCTGGCTCTCTGATTAATGCCCTCCTTGCCCGGTCTGAGTTTTGGTGGCAGGTTTGTTGCACCATGTTCTTTATATTTGAAGATGATGGATTTGATGGTGCTCCGGGAGATCATCAAAGATTTGGATATTTTTTGTAACCCAACCCTGACTTGTACTTCTCAACAACTTTGTCCCTGCTTGTTTGGAGAGCTCCTTGGTCTTCATGGTGTGATGCCTCTTGCTTAGTGGTGTTGCAGCCTCTGGAGCCTTTCAGAAAAGGTGTGTTTATACTGACAGATCACGTGACCCTTAGATTGCACACAGGTGGACTACATTTCACTAATTATGTGACTTCTGATGGTAATTGGTTGCGCCAGAACTTGAGGGTTTCATAGCAAAGGGGCTGAATACATATGCACATGCCAATTTTCAAATGTTTATTTTTCTTTTGTATATACACCTTTTTCTCATTTCACTTTACCAACAGACTATTTTGTACATATCCATCACATACAATTCATATAAAAAAAACAAAATAAATTACAGGTTGTAATGTAACAAAATAGGCAAAAAGCCAAGGGGGGTGACTACTTTAGCAAGGCACTGTACTTAGTGATGAGCGGATTCGGTTTTACTCGGTTTTACTCGGTTCTCAAAACGGCATCTTATTGGCTCACGGATGTCATGTGTTTTGGATAGCCAATAAGATGCCGTTTTGAGAACCGAGTAAAACCGAGTAAAACCGAACCTCGCTCATCACTACGTGTACATCCCACTGGTAGGGTGATAACATCATCCTACTATCTCAGCTGCCTCCTTACACTTGTAGCATGACAATGTAAGGCAGCATAAGGATAACCTACTTCTCCAGAGGACATGAACGTGGACCTTGTCCATGTTTGGTTGAGGTGAGACATGTGACTGCCGCCACTGTGCACTACAAATAAGACACACTCTACATATATAGTATTATAAAATAATGTTTAAAAAAAAAAAACATGCTAATATAATATAGTTGGACCACGAATATTTTTTTTTACATAAAACTAAACTTGACATCTTCCCTATATGCAGGGTCAGGACCCCTATCCTGCACCTCGGACAGCACCATGCTCTCCTCTATTCCTCATGTCCGCTGTCAGATTGCTCCGACTCCTCCCTCACCACCACATGCAGTCCCTTGCCCAATCCAGTCAGTCACTTCCCCCTTCACAAGACTGTCAGGATTACACTCACCCTTCTCTCTCTCACCATGCTTCTCCCGGCTCTAACTTCTCTCTCCCGTCCCTCTCATCTGCCTCTCCCCACTCCAGCTCCTTTCCAGGCCCTCTCACAGAGCTCCAGCTTCTCTCTCTGGTCCCTCTTACCTGCCTCTCCCCGCACCAGCTTCTCTCTCCGGTCCCTCTTACCTGCCTCTCCCCGTTCCAGCTTCTCTCTCCGGTCCCTCTTACCGGCCTCTCCCGGCTCCAGCTTCTCTCACTGGTCCCTCTCACCTGCCTCTCCCCGCTCCAGCTTCTCTCACTGGTCCCTCTCACCTGCCTCTCCCCGCACCAGCTTCTCTCTTCGGTCCCTCTTACCTGCCTCTCCCCGCTCCAGCTTTTCTCTCCGGTCCCTCTTACCTGCCTTTACCCGTGCCAGCTTCTCTCTCCGGTCCCTCTTACCGGCCTCTCCTGGCTCCAGCTTCTTTCACTGGTCCCTCTCACCTGCCTCTCCCCGCTCCAGCTTCTCTTACTGGTCCCTCTCACCTGCCTCTCCCCGTTCCAGCTTCTCTCACTGGTCCCTCTCACCTGCCTCTCCAGCTCATCTCTCCGGTCCCTCTCACCAGCTTCTTCCCCGCTCTAGCCTCTTACCTGCCTCTCCCGCTCCAGCTTCTCTCTTGTCCCTCTTGCCTGCTTTTCCCCACTCCAGCTTCTCTCACCGGTCCCTCTCACCTGCTTCTCCCAGCTCCAGCTTCTCTCTCTTGTCCCTCTTACCTGCCTCTCCCGCTCCAGCTTCTCTCTCTTGTCCCTCTTGCCTGCCTCTCCCCACTCCAGCTTCTCTCACCGGTCCCGCTCACCTGCTTCTCCCAGCTCCAGCTTCTCTCTACGGTCTCTCTCCCAGCTCTTCTCTACTCTCTCACCTGACTCTCCCTGCTCCTCTCCGATCTCGCTCACCTGCCTCTCCCCGCTTTCACTCTTCTCCCCAGTCCCTCTCACCTGCCTTTCTCCACCCCAGGTCCTCTCTGGTCCCTCCCACCTGCCTCTCCACACGGCGGTGTCTATTTACCCTGCATGGACGGGAACCGGATGTGACATCAAGTGAGGGCGTTTAACCTCTTCCACCCTTACAGCATGTTAATCTTTTCTCTAATCTCCATTTGCTTTAGGGTATTTTTTTTTTTTTCATTGATGCTCCAATGTACGCTCACCACGCTTCAGGCTCGGGGTCTCCCTCTGCTCGCCACAGGCTACTATTCCAAATAGTTGTTGATGTGGACCCAGTGCATTATGGGAAAGGTCCTCTCCACGAAGGGTAAATAGACACTACCCTCTCCCCGCACCAGCTTCTCCCCCTGGTCCCTCTCACCACCCCAGCTCCTCTCTCCAGTCCCTCTCACCTGCTTCTCCGTCTGGTCCATCTCACTTCCTCTCCCCACTCCATTCATCCTCACTGCTGGGGCAAGAATTACTTTCCTCACTCTGCTACTGCCTCCCTTCTCTGGCAATCCCTACATTGGTTATCTATGCCACACAGATCCAAGTTAAATGCCTCAGGATCTCCTCTTCTCTCAAACCTTCAGTTCAACTCTTGACTATGCTCACTCTTGCCACACACCTTCAATACTCGCTCCCACCTTCAAAGCTCCCTCAAAAATCACCTGTTCATCATAGCTCACCAGTCCTCCCACTCTCCCCCTGCGTCACCCTTGCGCTGCTTTCTGGATTGTAAGCTCTTGTGAACACTGCATTACTCCTGTTTGCTTGCACACCGATGTGCCTTTCCTTCCACCTCCTGCATATTCTCCTTATCACCTAACGTGCACGGTGAATGTGCTGTATTAAGCCTTTATCCCTTCCAGCTCGGAGCTGTAATAGCTGCTACACCTCCAGTATGTTGTCCCTTTGCCTGATGTCCTCTATATCACTGTTCACGCCGTGCTGTGGATATTATGGACCCTTAAAAAACGCAGTATTACTTTTATTATAAAATTATTAAACTAGTGTTACAAAGGTGTAATGAGAGAGACCGTGGTCCGCAGAAGACCTTTCTGACCATGCAGACATGCCACAGGGGATACACAAGAAGCCATAATATAACATGCAAAGAAACAGCCCAGACGACATGCCGTTAGATGCCACCAGTGTCATTTCATGCTATCAAAGCGGGCACAGACCTTGCCATCAGTCTCAGCAGAAGAAGCAGAGGGAGGCTCCAGAGCGTCAGGTAGCAGAGGCCCTGGAGCTTTAGTGGACTAAAGGAAGAAGAACCACAAGAGAGGCAGAAATTACTAAGAATACACAGCCCGCCACACACACACTAGCCGCAGGGGATGTCCTGATTAGCAAACATGCATAGCGCCCCCTATCATTCCAGGGGAGCCACATCCAGACACCAATAAACTGGAGAGGTTAGAGCAGGGCTGGCCAAACCGGTCCTCGAGATCTACCAACAGTTCACATTTTCCAGACCACCTATCTGGTGCACAGGTGTAGTCATTACTAATTGAGATGTGCTTCATTCATTCCTAACTGACAATTCTACAGATCTCCAGGAGGCCTGGAAAACATGAACCGTTGGTAGATCTCGAGGACCGGTTTGGCCAGCACTGGGTTAGAGAGACTGAAGTCACAACTGGACTGGTGGGGTCGCCCTCTACTGTCCTAACTAGTAGTTACAGCAAGACAAACAGCCTGTGTATTAACTAGGAAAAAAGGGCACTAAGGAATGCCGTGTCTCATGCCTCAATGAGGTCACAAGTTCATGACCTGTGGATAGACGGCAGAAACAGCAGGACAGGAAGGTAGCAGAGGATGACGTAGGTGCAGCTGTTAGCAAATAAGATCTTACAAACGAACCGTTCAGCTTGGATGATTGTCTTTATTATAGCAATGCATTTCTCCCCACAAGACTAATTCCTGCCTCTTACGCGGCTTATATACGACAAACAGCGTCTTTCATCACACCCATCTCTAAGATTTGTTACGGTGTTCATTGTTAATATGTATGATGCACAAGTAACTAAAGAGCTGGACAGTTCTATGAAGAGGCAGCGGAAATAAATACAGCTGAGGAGTGATTCATTTATGGATAATCCCCAATATGGAAACACCCAGGATCACCAGCTCCGTCACCTCATCTGAACTGGAGAACGCAGGATCCCACATGCCTCCTGAAGAAGAGCCACACTTACTTGTAGCTTACTCACATTATTCACACATGCAGCAATAGCTGCTCCTATCACTTTAACCCTATAATTTTATCACTCCTGCGATGCCCTGGGGTTGTCTGGCTGGGTGGCTCTGGGGTGTCCTGCCCCCCGGACCTGAACCCCCATAGTTAGTGTTAGGGACTTACCCAATGAGAGGCTACCTTGATGCGGTGGGTAAGCTCATAGCCCTGGCCAGGAATATGCTAAATGCCTCTGGTTACTACAGGTAGAGCTAGTGTGAGATTGTGCACCTGCTACTTTTCCTCTTTGTACACTTTACGAAGTCTCAAGCAGAGTAGCACCTCACTACCTAATTAAGGTGTGCAAATTAGGGCCCTTTTCCCAGCTTACTAGAAATAACAGCTTATATTGTAGACAGACTAACGGGAAATAAAATAAATGTATATGAAATCCATTTTCTCTGAAACCATTAAGATGATATTTGAGACATCAGATTGGGATTATTATAGAACGGGAGAAAGTCGCTACAAAAATCTCCCATTCGTATGCATATACCATTTATATGAATATGCTGCGGAAAGGGTTACAGTACATATATTACACCCGGAACGCTTGTGAAGTCCGTGTAACATATTTAACCCCATCACTACAAGACAGATCCTCCTTTTACGTGTGTACAGTGCAGTTTTACACAAAGGTCCATTTCGCTCACCTTCTCTCTAGGCGTTGAGGATGGGGCGGCTAGTCTATTCCGTCTATGTTCCTGCGTACACAAACACACGTTACAGTCTTATATGACCGGAACAGGTCACACCTGCTTCTCTTACTACCACGTGTCCCTTACCTCTATGTTGTTGTTCATGACTCCACAGGCGTCGGCAAAGTCTGGATGTTTGGTGTTGATATACGCTAGCTCGATGGCCACCAGATTGTGTACCTGCGCAATAATCCATACACATTACATTGTGACAAAAGAATACACAGGTTCTCACGTACCACTTTCTGTAATTTAGGATATTTATATCCTAAATAAAGGCACTGAAACGTTGTGACCACCGTTACACTTTGTTTTATTGGAGTGTTGCACTTCCCTCTTCCTATATATTTACAATGTCATTTTTTCTTAACACAACCCTACAAATGGAGGGGTTTGGAAGATACCTAAAATGAACATCTAGGCTAGTACATTGCACCACTGTCCTGTGTTTACCCCCCAAGGAGGCTTTAGTTATAGTGCCCTGCCTACAAGGGTGTGATTATGACTGACTGGTCTCTTACCATCTCGTTAGTCACCGGGAGGCGTTTGCGCAGGAGACATGTGACCACCTCCACAATGGCGTCGTGTAGCTTTGGGAACCTCAGCAGCTCCTGCAGAAGGGTTACGGTACAGAAGGTGTATTAGTGCATCTATTCCTGATATAGACCGTTACATACACCGTGCTTGGTGCCTGCATGTCATGTGTAGGTGTAAAGCTTTATAGACAACGAGCACTCATGTACAAGCTAAAGAAGGACTTCGCACAGAAATGGAATACAAGGTTTCCTGGCTGTCCCTACAGGCTGAATGTGAGTGCTTCATTGTCAACAGCTAAAAATAAGAATTTACTTACCGATAATTCTATTTCTCGGAGTCCGTAGTGGATGCTGGGGTTCCTGAAAGGACCATGGGGAATAGCGGCTCCGCAGGAGACAGGGCACAAAAAGTAAAGCTTTAGGATCAGGTGGTGTGCACTGGCTCCTCCCCCTATGACCCTCCTCCAAGCCAGTCAGGTACTGTGCCCGGACGAGCGTACACAATAAGGGAGGAATTATGAATCCCGGGTAAGACTCATACCAGCCACACCAATCACACCGTACAACTTGTGATCTAAACCCAGTTAACAGTATGATAACAGCGGAGCCTCTGAAAAGATGGCTCACAACAATAATAACCCGATTTTTGTAACTATGTACAAGTATTGCAGATAATCCGCACTTGGGATGGGCGCCCAGCATCCACTACGGACTCCGAGAAATAGAATTATCGGTAAGTAAATTCTTATTTTCTCTATCGTCCTAGTGGATGCTGGGGTTCCTGAAAGGACCATGGGGATTATACCAAAGCTCCCAAACGGGCGGGAGAGTGCGGATGACTCTGCAGCACCGAATGAGAGAACTCCAGGTCCTCTTTTGCCAGGATATCAAATTTGTAGAATTTTACAAACGTGTTCTCCCCTGACCACGTAGCTGCTCGGCAGAGTTGTAATGCCGAGACCTCTCGGGCAGCCGCCCAAGATGAGCCCACCTTCCTTGTGGAATGGGCCTTAACCGATTTAGACTGTGGCAGGCCTGCCTCAGAATGTGCAAGTTGAATTGTGTTACAAATCCAACGAGCAATCGCCTGCTTAGAAGCAGGCGCACCCAACTTGTTGGGTGCATACAGTATAAACAGCGAGTCAGATTTTCTGACTCCAGCTGTCCTGGAACATATTTTCAGGGCCCTGACAACTCCTAGCAACTTGGAGTCCTCCAAGTCCCTAGTAGGTGCAAGGCACCACAATAAGCTGGTTCAGGTGAAACACTGACACCACCTTAGGGAGAGAACTGGGGACGAGTCCGCAGCTCTGCCCTGTCCGAATGGACAAACAGATATGGGCTTTTTTGAGAAAAAACCACCAATTTGACACTCGCCTGGTCCAGGCCAGGGCCAAGAGCATGGTCACTTTTTATGTGAGATGCTTCAAATCCACATATTTGACTGGTTTTAAACCAATGTGATTTGAGGAATCCCAGAACTACGTTGAGATCCCACAGTGCCACTGGAGGCACAAAAAAGGGGTTTGTATATGCAATACTCCCTTGACAAACTTCTGGACTTCAGGAACTGAAGCCAATTCTTTCTGGAAGAAAATTTTCAGGGCCGAATTTGAACCTTAATGGACCCCAATTTGAGGCCCATAGACACTCCTGTTTGCAGGAAATGCAGGAAACGACCGAGTTGAAATTTCTTTGTGGGGCCTTCCTGGCCTCACACCACGCAACATATTTTCGCCACACGTGGTGATAATGTTGTGCGGTCACCTCCTTTCTGGCTTTGACCAGGGTAGGAATGACCTCTTCCGGAATGCCTTTTTTTTTTTTAGGATCCGGCTTTCCATCGCCATGCCGACAAACGCAGCTGCGGTAAGTCTTGGAACAGACATGGTACTTGCTGAAGCAAGTCCCTTCTTAGCGGCAGAGGCCATAAGACCTCTGTAAGCATCTCTTGAAGTTCCGGGTACCAAGTCCTTCTTGGCCAATCCGGAGCCATGAGTATAGTTCTTACTCCTCTACGTCTTATAATTCTCAGCACCTTAGGTATGAGAAGCAGAGGAGGGAACACATACACCGACTGGTACACCCACGGTGTTACCAGAACGTCCACATCTATTGCCTGAGGGTCTCTTGACCTGGCGCAATACCTGTCCCGTTTTTTGTTCAGACGGGACGCCATCATGTCCACCTTTGGTATTTCCCAACGGTTTACAATCATGTGGAAAAAACTTCTCAATGAAGTTTCCACTCTCCCGGGTGGAGGTCGTGCTGAGGAAGTCTGCTTCCCAGTTTCCATTCCCGGGATGAAAAACTGCTGACAGTGTTATCACATGATTTTCCGCCCAGCGAAAAGTCCTTGCAGTTTCTGCCATTGCCCTCCTGCTTCTTGTGTCGCCCTGTCTGTTTACGTGGGCGACTGCCGTGATGTTTTTCCCACTGGATCAATACCGGCTGACCTTGAAGCAGAGGTCTTGCTAAGCTTAGAGCATTATAAATTTACCCTTAGCTCCAGTATATTTATGTGGAGAAAAGTCTCCATACTTGATCACACTCCCTGGAAATTTTTTCCTTGTGTGACTGCTCCCCAGCCTCTCAGGCTGGGCTCCGTGGTTACCAGCATCCAATCCTGAATGCCGAATCTGCTGCCCTCTAGAAGATGAGCACTCTATAACCACCACAGGAGAGACACCCTTGTCCTTGGATATTGGGTTATCCGCTGATGCATCTGAAGATGCGATCCGGACCATTTGTCCAGCAGATCCCACTGCAAAGTTCTTACGTGAAATCTGCCGAATGGAATTGCTTCGTAGGAAGCCACCATTTTTACCAGGACCCTTGTGCAATGATGCACTGTTTTTAGGAGGTTCCTGACTTGCTCGGATAACTCCCTGGCTTTCTCTTCCGGGAGAAACACCTTTTTCTGGACTGTGTCCAGAATCATCCCTAGGCACAGCAGACGTGTCGTCGGGATCAGCTGCGATTTTGGAATATTTAGAATCCACCCGTGCTGATTGTAGCAGTATCCGAGATAGTGCTACTCCGACCTCCAACTGTTCCCTGGACTATGCCCCTATCAGGAGATCGTCCAAGTAAGGGATAATTAAGACGCCTTTTCTTCGAAGAAGAATCATCAATTCGGCCATTACCTTGGTAAAGACCCCAGGGTGCCGTGGACAATCCAAACGGCAGCGTCTGAAACTGATAGTGACAGTTCTGCACCACGAACCTGAGGTACCCTTAGTGAGAAGGGCAAATTTGGGACATAGAGGTAAGCATCCCTGATGTCCCGGGACACTATATAGTCCCCTTATTCCTGGTTCGTTATCACTGCTCCGAGTGACTTCATCTTAATTTGAACCTTTGTAAGTGTTCAAAAACAAATTTTTAGAATAAGTCTCACCTAGCCTTCTGGCTTCAGTACCACAATATAGTGTGGAATAATACCCCTTTTCTGTAGTAGGAGGGGTAATTTAATTATCACCTGCTGGGAATACAGCTTGTGAATTTTTTCCCATACTACCTCCTTGTCGGAGGGAGACTTGGTAAAGATGACTTCAGGAGCCTGCGAAGGGGAAACGTCTCGACATTCCCATCTGTACCCCCGGGATACTACTTGTAGGATCCAGGGGTCCTGTACGGTCTCAGCGCCATGCTGAGAACTTGTCAGACGCGGTGGAACGCTTCTGTTCCTGGGAATGGGCTGCCTGCTGCAGTCTTCTTCCCTTTCCTCTATCCCTGGGCAGATATGATCTTATAGGGACGAGAGGACTGAGGCTGAAAAGACGGTGTCTTTTTCTGCAGAGATGTGACTTAGGGTAAAAAACGGTGGATTTTCCAGCAGTTGCCGTGACCACCAGGTCCGATGGACCGACCCCAAACAAGTCCTCTTCCTGTATACGGCCATACTGTGCCGTTTGGAATCTGCATCACCTGACCACTGTCGTGTCCATAACATCTTCTGGCAGTTATGGACATCGCGTTTATTCATGATGCCAGAGTGCAAATATCCCTCTGTGCATCTCGCATATATAGAAATGCTCTATAGTCAATAAAATACTGTCCCTGTCAAGGGTATCAATATTTTTAGTCAGGGAATCCGACCAAGCCACCCTAGCTCTGCACATCCAGGCTGAGGCGATCGCTGGCCGCAGTATAACACCAGTATGTGTGTATATACTTTTTATTATATTTTCCAGCCTTGTCAGCTGGTCCTTGAGGACGGCCCTATCTATAGACGGTACCGCCACTTGTTTTGATAAGCGTGTGAGCGCCTTATCCACCTTAAAGGGTGTTTCCCAACGCGCCCTAACTTCTGGCGGGAAAGGGTATACCGCCCATAATTTTCTATCGGGGGGAACCCACGCATCATCACACACTTTATTTAATTTATCTGATTCAGGAAAAACTATGGTAGTTTTTTCACATCCCACATAATACCCTCTTTTGTGGTACTTGTAGTATCAGAAATACGTAACACCTCCTTCATTGCCTTTAACGTGTGGCCCTAATAAGGAATACGTTTGTTTATTCACCGTCGACACTGGATTCAGTGTCCCTGTCTGTGTCTGTGTCGACCGACTAAAGTAAACGGGCGTTTTAAAAACCCTTGACGGTGTTTTTGAGACGTCTGGACCGTACTAATTGTTTGTCGGCCGTCTCATGTCGTCAACCGACCTTGCAGCGTGTTGACATTATCACGTAATTTCCTAAATAAGCCATCCATTCCGGTGTCGACTCCCTAGAGAGTGACATCACCATTACAGGCAATTGCTCCGCCTCCTCACCAACATCGTCCTCCTACCTGTCGACACACACGTACCGACACACAGCACACACACAGGGAATGCTCTGATAGAGGACAGGACCCACTAGCCCTTTGGAGAGACAGAGGGAGAGTTTGCCAGCACACACCAAAAACGCTATAATTATATAGGGACAACCTTATATAAGTGTTTTCCCTTATAGCATCTTAATATATATATAAGCATATCGCCAAATTAGTGCCCCCCCTCTCTGTTTTAACCCTGTTTCTGTAGTGCAGGGGAGAGCCTGGGAGCCTTCCCTCCAGCCTTTCTGTGAGGGAAAATGGCGCTGTGTGCTGAGGAGATAGGCCCCGCCCCTTTTTCGGCGGCCTCGTCTCCCGCTCTTAACGGATTCTGGCAGGGGTTAAATATCTCCATATAGCCTCCGGAGGCTATATGTGAGGTATTTTTAGCCAAAATAGGTATTCATTTGCCTCCCAGGGCGCCCCCCTCCCAGCGCCCTGCACCCTCAGTGACTGCCGTGTGAAGTGTGCTGAGAGGAAAATGGCGCACAGCTGCAGTGCTGTGCGCTACCTTTAGAAGACTGAGGAGTCTTCTGCCGCCGATTCTGGACCTCTTCTTACTTCAGCATCTGCAAGGGGGCCGGCGGCAAGGCTCCGGTGACCATCCAGGCTGTACCTGTGATCGTCCCTCTGGAGCTGATGTCCAGTAGCCAAGAAGCCAATCCATCCTGCACGCAGGTGAGTTCACTTCTTCTCCCCTAAGTCCCTCGTTGCAGTGATCCTGTTGCCAGCAGGACTCACTGTAAAATAAAAAACCTAAGCTAAACTTTCCTAAGCAGCTCTTTAGGAGAGCCACCTAGATTGCACCCTTCTCGGCCGGGCACAAAAATCTAACTGGCTTGGAGGAGGGTCATAGGGGGAGGAGCCAGTGCACACCACCTGATCCTAAAGCTTTACTTTTTGTGCCCTGTCTCCTGCGGAGCCGCTATTCCCCATGGTCCTTTCAGGAACCCCAGCATCCACTAGGACGATAGAGAAACTTTATTTATTAAAACATATAGCAAAAAGAACAAGGCACAAGCTAAACGGAGTGCTTCCGGTAGGTATGGGGTATAGAGGTAGAGAAGCGCACATATGTGCTTTGATATAAAAGTGCCCGCACTTCTGTACCCACTATACCCATCCCTAAACCATTGTCCCCAACTGAAAGGCGAAGACATAACTGAATTGTTCTAGCAAAAGCTCCTGACATCAGTCACTTACAGGGGTCCATACTTCAGCCACAGAAGAGACTGGTTTATTATACTTGTACACACAAAAGGAAGCAGTAACGGTGTGCATATGTTGGATTCTGTGTAGTATTATTACTTGTGTGTTATAATTACTGCAGTGTGGATTATACCTGTAGTATTATTACCCATGTGCAATGTCAGACTATATGGTGTCATATTACCTGTGTGCTATAATTACTGTAGTGTTGTATTATACTGTGTAGTATTATCACCCATGTGCTGTGACTACTACAATGTCAAATTATGCTATATAGTACCTGTGTGCTATAATTACTGCAGTGTGGTATTATACCGTGTATTATTACCCATGTACAATGAAAGACTATATGGTGTCATATTATTACCTGCGTGCTATAATTACTACAGTGCTGGATTATACCCTGTAGTATTATTACCCATCTACAATGTCTGACTATATGATGTCATATTACCTGCGTGCTATAATTACTACAGTGCTGGAGTATACCCTGTAGTATTATTACCCATGTGCAATGTTGGACTATATGGCGTCATATTACCTGCGTGCTATAATTACTGCAGTGTGGTATTATACCGTGTATTATTACCCATGTACAATGAAAGACTATATGATGTCATATTATTACCTGCGTGCTATAATTACTACAGTGCTGGAGTATACCCTGTAGTATTATTACCCATGTGCAATGTTGGACTATATGGCGTCATTATTACCTGCGTGCTATAATTACTGCAGTGCTGGATAATCCGTTGCATCTCCTCGTGAACAAGTTCCACACAGCGGAGACTCGGATCCTCCAACCGTTTCACCTGTCTCTTTACCAGCAACTCGAAGGAAACCTCTGGGACAAATAGGGCCGGCCGGGGACCCTGAGCACAGAGACAGTGACCGGTCAGTACAGGACAAATTCCTGATCAATAAACACATTTACACAAAAACTTTCACAAAAGTGTTTTCATGTCTATACAATTTTTTAGTGTTTATCAAATTGCCGTTTATCTGCCTGATCACAC
This sequence comes from Pseudophryne corroboree, assembly GCF_028390025.1. Lineage (NCBI taxonomy): Eukaryota > Metazoa > Chordata > Amphibia > Anura > Myobatrachidae > Pseudophryne > Pseudophryne corroboree. The sequence goes on along the minus strand of NC_086449.1, from coordinate 794,596,441 downwards.
AATATACAGGCTACGGAACCTCAAGGCTCTCCGTGAGGTTATGGAGACACAGAAGCGACAGGAAACTCACAGTGGCGTTTCGTATAGCTGTGAGAACGTCAATTGTGGTCAGACCTCCCAGCGGATCTACAGATTCCAGCGTCCTCCCGAAGGTTTCATGGAAGATGTAGCAGATTCTAGCTCCCCCGCACCTAGACAGATAAATACCAGATGGTTGAATTCATAACATTCTGCTGCCATCAGCTACTGTGGGGTTTATCATTTTATTCATTTTGGGCTGCAACACACAGGCGCACACTAGCACTGTATATTACGGAGCATTATAAAGGGCTGACAGCAGACGCGAGCATTCAGGGCGAATGGGTGGATACGGATGCAGCATGTCCTCTGGTCTCTCACGATGGGTCTATCCAGTGTCCACTCTGACTGCTCGTGTCTACTGTTCGTCAGCAGGGTCTGTGAGAGCCGTGATGAACTGTAGCACCAATGACACAGGCACAGTACCTGCAATATATCAGTCCTTATACCACTGACGGTCTCCAAGTTCCACATCAACACTTACAACATCCCCGCTAACACCTTTAAAGTAGCCAGAACTACAGTATACAGCCGGCAGCTCACACTCCCCTTCCCCATAACAATGTGCACTGTTAGAGCACGGAGTCTACAAAAACTGCAGCAACAACACATCCACCGGGAGAGAAGGCAGTCTGTGAGAGTGCTCAAAATAAGAATTTACTTACCGATAATTCTATTTCTCGTAGTCCGTAGTGGATGCTGGGAACTCCGTAAGGACCATGGGGAATAGCGGCTCCGCAGGAGACTGGGCACAACTAAAGAAAGCTTTAGGACTACCTGGTGTGCACTGGCTCCTCCCCCTATGACCCTCCTCCAAGCCTCAGTTAGGATACTGTGCCCGGACGAGCGTACACAATAAGGAAGGATTTATGAATCCCGGGTAAGACTCATACCAGTCACACCAATCACACCGTACAACTTGTGGTCTGAACCCAGTTAACAGCATGATAACAGAGGAGCCTCTGGATAGATGGCTCACAACAACAATAACCCGATTAGTTAACAATAACTATGTACAAGTATTGCAGATAATCCGCACTTGGGATGGGCGCCCAGCATCCACTACGGACTACGAGAAATAGAATTATCGGTAAGTAAATTCTTATTTTCTCTGACGTCCTAGTGGATGCTGGGAACTCCGTAAGGACCATGGGGATTATACCAAAGCTCCCAAACGGGCGGGAGAGTGCGGATGACTCTGCAGCACCGAGTGAGAAAACTCCAGGTCCTCCTCAGCCAGAGTGTCAAATTTGTAAAATTTTCACAAAAGTATTTGACCCTGACCAAGTAGCAGCTCGGCAAAGTTGTAAAGCCGAGACTCCTCGGGCAGCCGCCCAAGATGAGCCCACCTTCCTTGTGGAGTGGGCTTTTACAGATTTTGGCTGTGGCAGGCCTGCCACAGAATGTGCAAGCTGAATTGTACTACAAATCCAGCGAGCAATAGTCTGCTTAGAAGCAGGAGCACCCAGCTTGTTGGGTGCGTACAGGATAAATAGCGAGTCAGATTTTCTGACTCCAGCCGTCCTGGAAACATATTTTCAGGGCCCTGACAACGTCCAGCAACTTGGAGTCCTCCGAGTCCCTAGTAGCCGCAGGTACCACAATAAGCTGGTTCAGGTGAAACGCTGAAACCACCTTAGGGAGAAATTGAGGACGAGTCCTCAATTCTGCCCTGTCCGTATGAAAAATCAGGTAAGGGCTTTTACAGGATAAAGCCGTCAATTCTGACACACGCCTGGCCGAAGCCAGGGCCAACAGCATGACCACTTTCCATGTGAGATATTTTAAGTCCACAGTGTTGAGTGGTTCAAACCAATGTGATTTTAGGAAACCCAAAACAACATTCAGATCCCAGGGTGCCACTGGAGGCACAAAAGGAGGCTGCATATGTAGCACTCCCTTAACAAACGTCTGGACTTCAGGCACTGAAACCAGTTCTCTTTGAAAGAAAATCGACAGGGCCGAAATCTGGACCTTAATGGATCCTAATTTTAGGCCCATAGACACTCCTGCTTGCAGGAAATGCAGGAATCGACCCAGTTGAAATTCCTCCGTCGGGGCCTTTTTGGCCTCGCACCACGCAACATATTTCCGACAGATGCGGTGATAATGCTTTGCGGTTACATCCTTTCTGGCTTTTATCAAAGTAGGGATGACTTCTTCTGGAATGCCTTTTTCCTTTAGGATCCGGCGTTCAACCGCCATGCCGTCAAACGCAGCCGCGGTAAGTCTTGGAATAGACAGGGTCCCTGCTGGAGCATGTCCCTTCTCAGAGGTAGAGGCCACGGGTCCTCTGTGAGCATTTCTTGAAGTTCCGGGTACCAAGTCCTTCTTGGCCAATCCGGAGCCACGAGAATGGTTCTTACTCCTCCCCGCCGTATAATTCTCAGCACCTTGGGTATGAGAGGCAGAGGAGGGAACACATACACTGACTGGTACACCCACGGTGTTACCAGAGCGTCCACAGCTATTGCTTGAGGGTCCCTTGACCTGGCGCAATACCTGTCCAGTTTTTTGTTGAGGCGGGACGCCATCATGTCCACCTTTGGTTTTTCCCAACGGTTTACAATCATGTGGAAGACTTCTGGGTGAAGTCCCCACTCTCCCGGGTGGAGGTCGTGCCTGCTGAGGAAGTCTGCTTCCCAGTTGTCCACTCCCGGAATGAACACTGCTGACAGTGCTATCACATGATTTTCCACCCAGCGAAGAATCCTTGCAGCTACTGCCATTGCCCTCCTGCTTCTTGTGCCGCCCTGTCTGTTTACGTGGGCGACTGCCGTGATGTTGTCCAACTGGATCAGCACCGGCTGACCTTGAAGCAGAGGTCTTGCTTGGCTTAGAGCATTGTAAATGGCCCTTAGCTCCAGGATATTTATGTGAAGTGATGTCTCCAGGCTTGATCACAAGCCCTGGAAATTTCTTCCCTGTGTGACTGCTCCCCAGCCTCGCAGGCTGGCATCTGTGGTCACCAGGACCCAGTCCTGAATGCCGAATCAGCGGACCTCTAGAAGATGAGCACTCTGCAACCACCACAGGAGAGACACCCTTGTCCTTGGGGACAGGGTTATCCGCTGATGCATCTGAAGATGCGATCCGGACCATTTGTCCAGCAGGTCCCACTGGAATGTTCTTGCGTGGAATCTGCCGAATGGGATTGCTTCGTAGGAAGCCACCATTTTTTCCAGGACCCTTGTGCATTGATGCACTGATACTTGGCCTGTTTTAGGAGGTTCCTGACTAGCTCAGATAACTTCCTGGCTTTCTCTTCCGGGAGAAACACCTTTTTCTGGACTGTGTCCAGAATCATCCCTAGGAATAGAAGACGTGTCGTCGGAATCAGCTGCGATTTTGGGATATTGAGAATCCAACCGTGCTGCCGCAGCACTACTTGAGATAGTGCTACTCCGACTACCAACTGTTCCCTGGATCTCGCCCTTATCAGGAGATCGTCCAAGTAAGGGATAACTAAAACTCCCTTCCTTCGAAGGAGTATCATCATTTCGGCCATTACTTTGGTAAAGACCCGGGGTGCCGTGGACAACCCAAACGGCAGCGTCTGAAACTGATAGTGGCAGTTCTGTACCACAAACCTGAGGTACCCTTGGTGAGAAGGGTAAATTGGGACATGGAGGTAAGCATCCTTGATGTCCAGAGACACCATATAATCCCCTACTTCCAGGTTCGCGATCACCGCTCTGAGTGACTCCATCTTGAATTTGAACCTCTGTATGTAAGTGTTTAAAGATTTTAGATTTAAAATGGGTCTCACCGAGCCGTCCGGCTTCGGTACCACAAACAGCGTGGAATAATACCCCTTTCCCTGTTGCAGGAGGGGAACCTTGATTATCACCTGCTGGGAATACAGCTTGTGAATGGCTTCCAATACCGCCTCCCTGTCGGAGGGAGACGTCGGTAAGGCAGACTTTAGGAAACGGCGAGGGGGAGAAGTCTCGAATTCCAATTTGTACCCCTGAGATACTACCTGAAGGATTCAGGGGTCCACTTGTGAGTGAGCCCACTGTGCGCTGAAATTCTTGAGACGGGCCCCCACCGTGCGTGAGTCCGCTTGTATAGCCCCAGCGTCATGCTGAGGACTTGGCAGAAGCGGGAGAGGACTTCTGTTCCTGGGAACTGGCTGTTTGCTGCAGCCTTTTTCCTCTCCCTCTGCCACGGGGCAGAAAAGAGGAGCCTTTTGCCCGCTTGCCCTTATGGGGCCGAAAGGACTGCGCATGATAATACGATGTCTTCTTTTGCTGAGAGGCGACCTGGGGTAAAAACGTGGGATTTCCCAGCAGTTGCCGTGGACACCAGGTCTGATAGACCTACCCCAAATAACTCCTCCCCCTTATAAGGCAATACTTCCATATGCCTTTTAGAATCAGCATCACCTGACCACTGCCGCGTCCATAACCCTCTTCTGGCGGATATGGACAGCGCACTTACTCTTGATGCCAGTCGGCAAATATCCCTCTGTGCATTGCGCATATATAAAAATGCATCTTTTAAATGCTCTATAGTCAGTAATATACTGTCCCTATCCAGGGTATCAATATTTTCAGTCAGGGAATCCGACCAAGCCACCCCAGCACTGCACATCCAGGCTGAGGCGATTGCTGGTCGCAGTATAACACCCGTGTGAGTGTATATACATTTTAGGATATTCTCCTGCTTTCTGTCAGCAGGTTCCTTAAGGGCGGCCGTATCAGGAGACGGCAGTGCCACCTGTTTAGACAAGCGTGTGTGCGCTTTATCCACCCTAGGGGGTGTTTCCCAACGTGCCCTATCCTCTGGCGGGAAAGGGTATGATGCCAATAACCTTTTAGGAATTATCAGTTTTTTATCGGGAGAAACCCACGCTTCATCACACACTTCATTTAATTCCTCAGATGCAGGAAAAACTACAGGTAGTTTTTTCTCACCAAACATAATACCCTTTTTTAACGGTACTTGTACTATCAGAAATGTGTAAAACATTTTTCATTGCCTCAATCATGTAACGTGTGGCCCTACTGGAAGTCACATTCGTCTCTTCATCGTCGACACTGGAGTCAGTATCCGTGTCGGCCATCTGTGATAGCGGGCGTTTAAGAGCCCCTGATGGTCTTTGAGACGCCTGGACAGGCACAAGCTGAGAAGCCGGCTGTCCCATGTCATCAAACTTCTTTTGTAAAGAGCTGACTCTTTCACGTAATTCCTTCCATAAGCCCATCCACTCAGGTGTCGACACCCTAGGGGGTGACATCTCCACTACAGGCAATTGCTCCGCCTCCACATCATTTTCCTCCTCATACATGTCGACACAGCCGTACCGACACACAGCACACACACAGGGAATGCTCTGATAGAGGACAGGACCCCACTAGCCCTTTGGGGAGACAGAGGGAGAGTATGACAGCACACACCAGAGCGCTATATATATATATACCGGGATAACACTATACAGAGTGTTTTTCCCTTTATAGCTGCTGTTTTAATTATACTGCGCCTAATAAGTGCCCCCCCCCTCTCTTGTTTTACCCTTTTCTGTAGTGCAGGACTGCAGGGGAGAGTCAGGGAGACGTCCTTCCAGCGGAGCTGTGAGGGAAAATGGCGCCCGTGTGCTGAGGAGATAGGCTCCGCCCCCTTCTCGGCTGACTTTTCTCCCGCGTTTTTCTGGAATCTGGCAGGGGTTAATATACATCCATATAGCCCTGGGGGTTATATGTGATGTATTTTTGCCAGCCAAGGTGTTTATATTGCTGCTCAGGGCGCCCCCCCCCCAGCGCCCTGCACCCTCTGTGACCGGAGTGTGTGGTGTGCATGAGGAGCAATGGCGCACAGCTGCAGTGCTGTGCGCTACCTTGATGAAGACTGATGTCTTCTGCCGCCGATTTTCCGGACCTCTTCTTGCTTCTGGCTCTGTAAGGGGGCCGGCGGCGCGGCTCTGGGACCGAACTCCGAGGCTGGGCCTGTGTTCGGTCCCTCTGGAGCTAATGGTGTCCAGTAGCCTAAGAAGCCCAAGCTGGCTGCAAGCAGGCAGGTTCGCTTCTTCTCCCCTTAGTCCCTCGATGCAGTGAGCCTGTTGCCAGCAGGTCTCACTGAAAATAAAAAACCTAAAACTAACTTTTTTCTAAGAAGCTCAGGAGAGCCTCCTAGATTGCACCCTGCTCGGTCGGGCACAAAGATCTAACTGAGGCTTGGAGGAGGGTCATAGGGGAAGGAGCCAGTGCACACCAGGTAGTCCTAAAGCTCTCTTTAGTTGTGCCCAGTCTCCTGCGGAGCCGCTATTCCCCAGGGTCCTTACGGAGTTCCCAGCATCCACTAGGACGTCAGAGAAAGAGGAGTGAGACAGCTCACACTGTGTTCCTCAAATCACATAGCAAATAAATGACTTACTACATAGGGAAACGAGGGAGGAGAAACCAGGCAGACACCACGTCAGCTGAGAAATGAACGTTATGGTAAGAACTTACCGTTGATAACGTGATTTCTCTTATGTCCACAGGTATCCACAGGATAACATTGGGATATTGTCGAGCGACAGCGAAAATGGCACCAACACGGTCACGAGCTTTCTGGCCTCCCAGGATGCATTGGGGCCTCCACTATATAGTCCCGCCCACTGATTCAGTCAGATCAGTTCTTTCCACAGCGATTATAGGCAGGAACATTAGGTAGAGACCTGTACAGGCGATAAGAACACACATGCACACCCTTCCATACAAGAAGGAAGAGGTTTTTAGTGTTTGTCTAGATCCTCAAATCAGATGCGTCCGGGTGGGATCCCTGTGGATACCTGTGGACATAAGAGAAATCACGTTATCAACGGTAAGTTCTTACCATAACGTTCATTTCTCTGGCTGGGTCCACAGGATTATCCACAGGATAACATTGGGATTCCCAAAGCCATTTTAGTGGTGGGGACGCTCCTGATTGCACAGGAGGACCTTTCGCCCGAAGTCTGCGTCATGAGAGGCAAAAGTATCCAAGGCATAATGTCTGATGAATGTGTTTATGGAAGACCATGTGGCTGCCTTACATATCTGTTCTGCTGATGCACCCTGTTGTGCTGCCCAAGAAGGACCTACCTTACGTGTAGAGTGTGCAGAGACATTAGCCGGAATAGGGAGATCTGCATGAGAATAAGCTTCAGATATTACCATTCGGAGCCATCTCGCCAGCGTCTGTTTACTAGCAGGCCAACCTCTCCTATGGAATCCGTAGAGGATGAAGAGGGAATCTGTTTTCCTGATGGCACTAGTACGATCTATGTAGATTTTTAAAGACCGGACCACGTCCAGTGACGCTTCTCCCGCAGATAGTCCCGATACCTGAAAAGCTGGGACTACAATCTCTTCATTCAGGTGAAACTTTGACACCACCTTTGGAAGATAACTAGATCTCGTTCTGAGAACTGCTCTGTCTGGAAAAAAACTTAGGAAAGGAGACTTACATGATAATGCTCCTAAATCTGACACTCTTCTGGCTGACGCCATTGCCAGTAAAAAAAGAACTTTAACCGTTAACCACTTAAGATCTGCTCTCTCAAGTGGTTCAAACAAAGGACCCTGGAGAAATTTAAGAACTAAATTCAAATCCCAGGGAGCTGCAGGAGGAACCAATGGAGGTTGAATATGTACTACTCCTTGGAAAAAAGTACGTACATCCTGTAGGTCAGCAATCTTCTGCTGAAACCATACAGTCAACGCTGAGACTTGCACCCTCAAGGAAGCAACCTTCAACCCCTTATCCAATCCTGCCTGCAGAAAATCCAAAATTCTAGCTACTTTAAAGGCTCTTGGATTGTAATTTTTTCCAGAACACCAATGAATATAGGCTTGCCATATTCTATGATATACACGGGCCGAAGAAGGCTTTCTTGCTCTAAGCATGGTTTGGATTACTTGCTTTGAAAATCCTTTAGCCTCTAAGATATAGGTTTCAACAGCCACGCCGTCAAAGACAGGCGATCCAGATGACTGTGACAACAAGGACCCTGCATTAACAGATCTGAACGTTGAGGGAGCAGTATCGGTGCTTCCACGGACATTCTCCACAGATCTGTGTACCAATGCCTTCTTGGCCAAGCTGGAGCTATTAGAATGATTGCTCCTTTTGCCTGTTTTATCTTTCTCACTACTCTGGGTAACAGAGATATTGGAAGGAACAGATATGCCAGCTGAAACCTCCATTCTACTGACAGTGCGTCTACCAGGACTGCTCCTGGGTCCCTTGTTCTTGATCCGTACCTCGGAACTTTGTTGTTTAGACGAGACGCCATAAGGTCTATCTCCGGTAGACCCCATCTGTTCACCAGTGTTTGAAACACTTCTGGGTGTAGTGCCCATTCGGTTTCCTGAATGGTGTGCCGACTGAGAAAATCCGCTTCCCAATTTAGTACACCCGGGACAAATACTGCTGACAATGCTGGGAGATGGAGTTCTGCCCACTTTAGAATGGGAGTTACTTCCTCCATCAGACTCTTGCTGCGAGTCCCTCCTTGATGATTTAGGTATGCTACTGCCGTCGCATTGTCTGAGCGGATCTGGACTGGTCTTCCTTGTAGATTGTCCTTTGCCTGAACTAGGGCCAAGTAAATGGCTCTTATTTCTAACAGATTTATCGGCAGGCGACTTTCCCTTGCGGTCCATTTTCCCTGGAACCATAGGCTTCAGAGTACCGCCCCCCAACCTTGCAGGCTGGCATCTGTCGTCAGGACTTGCCACTCTTTTATCCAAAAGGGTCTCCCCTTGTTTAAATGGTCTGTCTGTAGCCACCATGCTAGAGACCTTTTTACATTTACTGGAATCTTTATCATCTGCTTCTTTATTGTTTGATGATTTCCGTTCCATTTTGTCACAATGAGATGCTGCAATGGTCTGGAGTGGAATTGCGCATATTCCACCATGTCGAACGTTGATACCATCAGACCCAACAGCCGCATTGCTGCATGGACTGACATTGTCTGGGCTTGCAACGCTTCCTGAGCCATGACCTGCACCTTGACTATTTTCTTCTCTGGTAAGAGAACTCTCTGTAGGTCTGAATCCAATATGGCTCCCAAATGAACCATCCGCTGTGATGGATTCAGGGACAACTTCTCCTAATTTATGAGCCACCCGTGTCTCTGTAAACAAACTATCGTCTGTTGGAGATGGCTCAACAGTAAATCTTGCGACGGTGCTAAGATTAATAGGTCGTCTAGGTATGGGAATATCCTTATCCCTTGTTTGCGCAGACAAGCTGCCATAACCACCATGATCTTGGTAAACACCCTGGGTGCTGTAGCTAGCCCGAAGGGCAGAGCTTGGAACTGGAAGTGTTCCTTGAGGATGGCAAACCTGAGGTAACACTGATGTGATAGTGCTATAGGCACATGTAGGTAAGCATCCCACACATCCAGAGATACCATATAGTCTCCCAGGTCCATAGCCAACATTATGGAGCGTAACGTCTCCATGTGGAACTTCGGGATCCATATGTAATTGTTCAACATCTTCAGATTTAGAATTGGTCGATATGACCCATTTGGTTTCTGGATTAGAAACAGATTGGAGTAATACCCCTGTCCCTTTTGTGATGGAGGTACTGGGACAATCACACCTGACTGCAGTAATTTTTGGACTGCTTCTTGCAGGGCATTGGCCTTCGACTCTATACGAGACGGGCTGGTGCAAAAAAATCTTTGAGGAGGCTGCCTCCTGAATGGGAACCCATACCCCTGAGATACTACCTTCTGCACCCAGGCATCTGTTGTTGACTGTTGCCATGTGTGTGCAAATTGCAGGAGTCGGCCCCCAACCCTGGAATCCTCCAGGCGGAGGCCCGTCTCTTCAGGCTGAGGGCTTTTGTTCAGGTTTGGAAGCTGGCTTTTTGCTAGCCCACTGCTTCTTACCCCTGGATTTAAACTGGGGTTGTTTAGGCTCCTCTTTACCTTTCGCTTTGCTTTGCCAGCGAAATGAGCGAAATTTTAAACCCTTGGACTTAGGGTTGTAGGTAGCCGGAAATCTGACCTTCTTCGATTCAGCCTCTGACTCTAGGATATCCGATAAAGGTTTTCCAAATAATATATTACCCATGAAAGGCAATGCTTCCAATTCCTTCTTGGACTCCGCATCTGCCTTCCAGGTCCGTAGCCAGACTGCTCTGCGAGCGACTACTGCCAGGGCTGAAGATTTAGAAGCATCAGTGCCTACATCAATGGCTGCTTCTTCTAAATACTGGGCAGATTGTCTTAAACGGCAAAGACGATCCTCTTGCTCCCTAGTAGGAGAGGGGATGTCATTCTCTAGTTCCTCTATCCATTCGCCCATTGCCTTTGCTACCCAGGCCGAAGCCATAGCAGGTCTTACCACTGCACCCACAAGAAAAAAAAAAAATATTTTTCAATAGGCTCTCTACCCTCCTGTCTGTGACATCATTCAAAGAGGTAGATGACAGTGGCAAAGCAGATTTGTGCACGAGTCGCAGAACATGTGCATCTACTTTTGGAGGAACTTCTCTCTTCGAACAATCTCCAGCAGGAAATGGATAATAAGAATCCCATCTCCTAGGAATCTTATACTTTTTACCGGGCGCTGCCCAAGACTCATCCATCATTTCCGTCAACTCCTCTGACGCTGGAAATTCAGCTTTCACTGACTTTGTTCGTTTGAATACAGGTGCTTTTGCTTTTAACGCTGTCTTGGCTGTTTCTTCCAGAGAAAGCACAGCCTTTACTGCATTAATGAGTTCAGCTACATCATCTGAACTAAAGCTCTGCGACTGATCATCATACGGAGTTGAATCTATTGTTTCTGCATCATCATCCGATGTATCCTCTTGTGTAGTCTGCCATACAGACGTATCTGTCTTAGTCTTACCTACCCCTTGGTTGCTTGTAGAGGCTACTGGAACCAAACCATAGGAAGGGAGCTGCATGTATGGGTTCATAGTGTAACCTAACCCCTGAGGTGGTGCTACTGGAGCTAACCTGTCCGCTATTGAAGACAGAGTCTTTGCGAACATATTCCATGGTGGCTCTACTGGAGGTTGAACTAACTCCTGTTTTTTTACTTCGCTGAAAAGCGAAACAGTTTGCACACAAACCCTCATAAGTGACCAATTGAATCATATCAATTACCCCTGACTTACAAGATAAGCATGTTAGGGCTGTAGGAGTGCTTGGTAAATTCTCCTCATCACTTTTGCCGCTCACAGACATTTTTTCTGATATTGACTACACAATTTTGTGACTGAACCACACCCTATAATCAGTATATAGAGGTGAAATCAATCTGACCACAGTGCACCTGATTTGAGGGTCAGAACAGGACTGACATTACACAGAAAAGTCAGCACACATACTAGCAGTCAGTCACATGTTAAAGCATTAGACATTGTCATATGAGAATACAACCTCCATAATAACTTATACATAAGTAGGAAATTTGTACTTCTGTTTAACTGGTTCTTTTTCAACATAACATGCAGAAAACACAGTAATATACAGGTCTCATATGCAATAGGTACTAAAAATTAACAGTGCACACTAAGAAGTAGAAGGAATTTTTAGTACTGTATACCCTGCCTCCAGGGAGCAGGATACAGGGAGACTCACCACACTTCCATATCCAAGCAAAGACGCTCGAAAGACGCCGAGTGGATTCAGACGCTACTGGTGTACACTGCCGCTCTTGGTAACTGATAACGGACACGGACGCTCACCAACGGACACGGACGCTGAGCGACTCCACGTGCATGCAGACACTAAAGGCCTGCGACTCGGTCTGGGCGGGTTTATATCCAGTGTACACAACCGCAGCGTCTAAGCTGCGACCGAGTACCCTCGTGGTAGCGTCTGAGCCGGAAGTGAGGTTATTCAGTTCATGAAACGAGAGACCCGCGGGAACTGGCCATGAACTCGGAGGAGGGACGGCCAGGAGAGCGCCTGAAACCCCCTGTTGACTTAAACTCCCAGGATCGCGGCCTCACCTAGTCCTGGCGCCTATGATCCCCGGAGCGTAGCGCTGTCACACTCGAGATGTTCGGCGCATCAACGCGCTGTTTGTAGTCTCCACCAAATCAGCGTAGCTGTGTCCTGACCCCTCTAGTAAGAGGAAGTCCATATACTCACTGTCTCCCCATGCTCCGGCCACAGCCTGGTAACGTCTGCTGGACCTGCTAGAACATCCGACACAGACGCCCGTCAAGACAGCACTGTACCGCGAAGGTAAGCGTTGTTGCGACCCGGTGGGGAGTTGTTGGAGCGACTCTTTCTAATACACGTTTAAGACGCTGTTAAGAGAAGTCGCTCAAACAAAAACAGTAAGTCTATAAAAATAAAGTAATGAAAACTTGAGGCTGCTTTCACAGCAGCCCTGTGACCATGCGGCTTCCTGTCGCACCAAGCAAAAAACTGATCTGACTGAATCAGTGGGCGGGACTATATAGTGGAGGCCCCAATGCATCCTGGGAGGCCAGAAAGCTCGTGACCGTGTTGGTGCCATTTTCGCTGTCGCTCGACAATATCCCAATGTTATCCTGTGGATAATCCTGTGGACCCAGCCAGAGAAACTCATTGTACATGATTCAACACATTCATTTTTAACTTAATACTTAGTATATGTTAAATCACAAAATAATGCAAATCCATAGAATAAAAATAAATCAGATTTTGGGGTATATTCAATAAGAGTCGGATCCATTCCGACATGCAGTTGTCAGAATGGATCCGACAACCCCTATTCAATGCACGGCCAAATCAGACTGTCGGATTTGGCCGTACACAAGGACCAGTCCTGCTGCTGCTGTCAGCGGCTGCAGATGCGCTGACAGCAGCGGCCAGGTGCACAGATGGCGGCAGGCGAGAGCAGGTGGCGGCAGGCGAGAGCAGGATGGCGGCGAGGGTAAGCTGGCCGACGGAGGGGAGCAGAGACTGGCGGCGGCAGGAGGTGCTGGCAGCGGGGATAGCACAGATCGGCAGCCGGCAGGAGAAGCTGGCTGAGGGGGGGGGGGAGCTTATCTGTGGCGGCGGGGGAGGGTTAGGCACTGCAGGGAGAGAGGTGCCTGGCCAGGGGACGGCCAGGAACCTATCTCCCTGCAGCGTCCTCCGCCATGTCCCCCCGCAGCCAGCTCCTCCCGCCGGCTGCCGATCTGTGCTCTCCCCACTGCCCGCAGCATCTGCTTGTCTTCTCACCTCAATCCGACTTGTTTTCAAGTCGGATTGAATTTGTTGGAAAAGGGGCCAAAACCTGTCGGATTTGACCCAGTTTCCGACAGAAGCACGTGGATCGGCGGCTATTCCGCCGATCCACGTGTTTTCAGACAAGGAATTCCCGACTTGTCGGAAAAAATCATTCCCTATTGAATAGGTCGGAACCCCTTCCGACCTCTCTCTGTCGGAAGCTGCCGTCTTTCCGACAAGACGGCAGCTTCCTACAGTAATTGAATCCAGCCCTATATGTACCAATCACACAAGACCAGTGCCTATGTGAAGAATTACAGATCTCATTGGCACTTACAGCTCTGACGTCTCTATGTACTTTGCGGTTCCTTCAATCGTGTTACAATATTCTGTGGCAAATTTGGTAATGAGCTGGAGCAGGGTTGCGCTCTGGTCCTCCACCGGTTCACCGTAACTATTGAGCAGGGACTGATACTGAGACGCCAAAACGTTGATCCTGGTCTTCAGCTCTGGCAAACAGTCTCTGATGTGATGCATTAGGAGCCTAGAGAGAGAGAGAAGGACCACAATGTATAAACTCCACTGTTTTAGGACAAGTTCGGGAGCCCAGGTCAGCCCCGTTAGTGGCTTAGATGCAATAAAATACCAGCAAGATAGAAGGCGAGGAGCGGAGACCATGGGCGGAGCCTGTGAACAAGCAATAGTCATCTCAATTAATATTGAGATGATTCTTAGTGACGATGGTGCCCGGAGACATAAGCCGGAGGGTACTTGCCTGTTCAGAGTCCGTGCTAGGTACTTGGTTCCGTTCCTAGTGGCCAGAGATGGATATTTCTTCTGAAGGAACGCGTATTCGTCCCGGATGGAGTCTGCCACGATCTTCTTGTTATTAATATCAAGCTGACTCCTAGAAATAATAGACAAAATTCAGCTTGTGATGCGTACATATTGTGGTTAGCTGCCAGCACTGGATACATATGTGGAAGTCTAGATTATCAAGGTCTCCTGATGGTTAAGTATCCAACATGCCAAGAGTTGCAGTAGTGGATATTTAATCACTAGAGCAATTCAGTACTGCTCTAGTGCCGGGACTGCCGGAACACTGCTACAGAAGAAGCAGCAATACTTACCGATGGCCGTCCAGCCTTGTGCTCATGCATGACACGAGGTCATACAGGTATCCGGACTCTAGGTTGACACACATTAGGTCGACACGACCATTAGGTCGACATGGAAAAAGGTCAACATGAGTTTACTTTTAACTTTCTCTTTCATCCACTAGGGGACACTGGAGTTCCTCTTAGACATTAGGGGTGTGAAGCCTGCAACCGGAGGTGTGGCACAATCTAACAAATTTGCATTGTCTGCACAGCCGGTTCCTCCCCCTTCACGCCCCTCATGCCTCAGTTTTGAAAATTGTGCTGGAGGAGTAGCACGTTGGAGCGCTCCTGACTATATGCAGTGACTGCATCAACCTAATAAAAGGGGGACAAAGTCTAAATATTATTGAGAGACAAAGATCCCCTTTGAAGGGAACGGCATCTCTCATCAGGAGATCCTCATGGGTAACTGAGTACTGGTTGATACAAAGGGCCCTAGTATACAACCTAGTTTAACTGGCTGGTCGATTAAGGGAACTGTGCTGCTAATAAAGCTAGCACAGTGATCAACAGAATTATTAGTTAAACAGTGCTTAAATAGATTATACCTTGAGTTACAGTGTCAGAGCTCCCTTGGTGAAGGGAACGCTCTGAACACGACACATAGAACAGAGCGGACAGCGCTGAGAGCGATAGGTAGCGCACACGCTGGCCGGGTGAGTTACCGTCGCTGTACAGAGGGAAAGCATGACTCTCCTCCGCTGACAAGCACCGCGCTAAGACTAACAAGCGGCCACGGGCGGCCAGCGCTGAGCGCGATAGAGAGCACACACGCTGGCCGGTTAAGTCACCGCCGCTGCACATCACTCTCCCCCGCTGTCAGGCGCCACGCTGGGACCGAAGAAACGGCCGCGGGCGTGCGCGCGGAGGTGAGAGAGAGAGGCAGCTGCGGGGATCGATGAAGGAAATAAAACAATAAGAAATTTACCTCAGCTTTAATGTATAGCAAGCAAGGGTTTTTTTAATGAAGAATACAAAAAAGTTTAATAGCGGCCATTTTTTATTCACAAATAGGCGCCAAGCTGAGGGGCAGGAATCAGCCCGCCCCCTCGGGTCATTAACCTATAGACAATCAGATGGGAGCTGTAGTTGGGACTCCCTCTGCTGGACATTTCCAGAACAGTTGAAGAAATATATAGAATAGCAATGAGGATCTCCTGAAATTTATTATTTATACATGTATTTTCAAGGACTTCTACTCAAAGTTCCTGACGGAAATACTAAAAAAGACACGGGACGACCCTACATCGCTGATGATTGACAGCTGGGTCTGTGAAGTTTGCAAAACAGGCTGGTGTTAGAAAGGAAAGATATTTATAGTTAATTTTTTTTTGTTTTAGTTAGTTTTTGTCTTCCCTTCTACATACGAAGGGAGAAGGTTTTACAGCCGGTTTCAACCACTTCACTCCCGTCTTTAATACAGGCTCTTTCTTCCTGTTGTAAAGGGTGAAAGCACTGTTTAAATTGTTAAATAAACGGATAAATATGTCTAAGGCAACAACCAAGACATCTAAGACCTATTATGTGTGTACGAAGTGCAACAAGAAAAGCACTAGGGTTGGCAGCTCCGGGGTGTGCGACTCCTGCTTAGACAGGGACGCGCAGCCGGGAACCAGTGCTCAGTCTAGGTCATGGGAGGATATTCTTACAGATAGAATATCCAAGGAAATGGCGGAATCACGCGAGCAACAATCAGAGTGGGCTGTGGGATTCTCAAAGACGATGGAAGACTTCCTCATTAAATTAACGCCGCCCGCACAAGCAGACACGAATGTGCGCAAGGCAGTTAAAAGACCCCTTCCTGTGGTTCAGGTAACAGAGGAAGAGGATGGTATTATTATGGATACGGAGGAAGGTGAGTTAATTGAATCTAATCTGGACGACTCTGCGGAAGAGGATTCGGCAATCTCAGGCATGGACTCCTTAATTGATGCAGTTAAAGACATCCTAGACTTTAAAGGGGAGAAGAGATTAATACCCCTTTTCCACTAACGAGCACGGGTCGCAGCCGGGAGCCTGACACGGGAGCTGCCCCCTGCTGCGACCCGTGCTCGGTCCCTTTCCCATTAACAGTCACAACCCGGCAAATGCCGGGTTGGTGACGCTTCTAGTGACACGGCAGGGGCGGCGCAGGGAGATCAGATGATCTCCCAGCGCCGCCTTCCCTATGCACTGTGAACGGGAGCCGTGTCACCTTGACACGGCTCCCGTTCACACTAGACAGCTAGCCGGGTTGAACACGTGTTCAACCCGACTAGCTACCAGGGTAGGATTCCCGGATCACTTGATCCGGGTTTACCCTTTTCCACTTGCAAAAAACACGGGTAAATGCGCGCCCCCGTGCACTTACCCGTGTTTTTTGAGCTAGTGGAAAAGGGGTATAAGGAACCTGAGGAATTCGACTTATTCGAATCCCAGAAACCACGTTCAGCAGTGTTCCCCATTCCTAAATCTCTCCAAACTCAAATGGAGGAGGCATGGAAACAACCTGATAAACGTTTTCAATTCCCAAAACGATTTCAGGTAACGTACCCTTTACCTAAGGGGGTAATGGATAAATGGGAGTATCCACCGGTAGTGGATGCTTCCCTAGGAAGATTATCAAAAAAGACAATCTTGCCGATACCGAATGTAACGACTTTAAAGGATGTTTCAGATCGTAAAGTTGACACAGCTTTAAAGTCGATTTTTGTAGCAGCAGGTGCGGCACAGAGGCCTACCCTCATCTGTGCTTGGGTTAACAAGGCCATGGGAGCATGGGCCAGCCGTATTATACAGGCTATTGAGGAGGAAAATAGCCTGGAACAGATCACTCAACTGGCGGAACACATTCGAGAATCAGCTTCATACTTGTGTCAGTAGGATTGCATCGCGCATCTCCGCATCGGCAAGGAGAATTTTATGGCTCAGAGAATGGCAAGGAGATTCTGACACTAAAAAGGCAGTGGAAGCTATTCCCTTTGTGGGTGACACTCTTTTCGGTCCAGAATTGGACAAGTGGATTGCCCAGGCTACGGCTGGGAAGTCCACATTCCTGCCTACTCCTTATACGAGAACCACTACACAGGTTAAGAGGGGTTATTCGGGACCAACATTTAATTCCTTCAGATCTCAGTCCTTTCGAGCCCGAGGAAGAGGTTTCGGTGGAACGGCGTGTGGGGGCAGAGGTAGAGGCCGCTCACAGGCAACGACCAGAAAGCAAGATAAACCTACTGACAAAACCGTGGCATGACGGTCTCCCAGCTCACCTGGGGTCTTCCCTGGTGGGCGCACGACTGGAGAGGTTTCAGGACAGATGGGCCAACACCTCTCCAGAGATCTGGATAAACAACAATCTCTCAGGGGTACAGGATGGAGTTTCAAGAAAGACCTCACAGTCAGTTTTTTACAACAGGTTTGCCTCGGTGCCCTCAAAAGGCAAAAGCGTTACTTACGGCAATTCAAAAATTGCTACAGTCAGAGGTCATTGTTCCAGTCCCTACCTCTCAGAGAGGAACGGGATTTTATTCCAGTCTTTTTGTCGTGCCAAAGCCAGACGGGACAGTCAGACCTATACTCAATTTAAAAGTTTTAAACCAATTTCTAAGGGTCTACAGATTCAAGATGGAATCAATCCAGTCGGTCATTGCAGGTTTGGGACAAGAAGAGTTCATGGTATCCATGGACATAAAAGATACGTACCTGCACATCCCGATTTGGTCACCCCACCAGGCTTACCTACGGTTTGCACTGGTGAAGAATCATTACCAATTCAGAGCTTTACCATTAGGCCTATCCTCAGCCCCAAGGATCTTCACGAAGATCATGGCGGTCATGGTGGCAGAATTAAGGTTACTGGGAATCACAATAATACCTTATTTAGACGATCTCCTAATCAAGGCCTCTTCTCGGGAGAAGCTGATAAAGGATGCTAAGACATCTCACCAATTTCTGATCCAACACGGATGGATTGTGAACTTCCAGAAATCCAACCTCATTCCAACTGAACGGATTCAGTTCCTAGGCCTGATATTGGACACGGTGGAACTGAGAATTTTTCTGCCAGAATCCAAGATTCAGGACATACGGAAATTGGTGACTCAGGTAGTAAAGGCACCGATGGTTTCTCTACACCTCTGTGTACAACTTCTCGGGAAGATGGTAGCGTCGTTCGAAGCTCTCCAGTACGGCAGACTTCATTCCCGACCTTTTCAGATGAATCTCATTGCTCAAGGAGCAGGTTTACATTGGCTACTTCATCGGAAAATTTGCCTTCAACCACAAGTGCGTGTCTCCCTGACATGGTGGTTGGTGCACAAGAATCTTGCAGCAGGGAAAAGATGCGGCATTTGGGACTGGAGGATTCTGACAACGGACGCCAGTCTCGGAGGTTGGGGTGCCGTCCTGGAAGACCATCAATTTCAGGGAAGATGGACATTGCAGGAGAGCAGATTACCCATAAACATTCTCGAATTAAGAGCAGTTTACAATGCACTTCTCTTGGCAGAAGATCTGATCATGTATCAGCACGTACGAATACAGTCGGACAATGTCACGACGACTGCTTACATAAACCGTCAAGGGGAAACAAAGAGCAAGATGGCGTTAAAGGAATCAAGGATCCTGTTGTGGGCTGAGAGGCAAAACATCATCATCTCTGCAATATTCATCCCAGGTGTAGAAAATTGGGAAGCAGATTATCTCAGTCGACAGGACATGCATCCGGGAGAGTGGTGTCTTCATCCACGGATCTTCAAGATGGTAGTGCAGAGATGGGGCCTTCCGCAGGTCGACCTCATGGCGTCGAGGCAGAACCACCAGCTGCCAAGATATGTATCCAGGACAAGGGATACTGCAGCAGAAGGAGTAGATGCGTTGACACTTCATTGGGATTACGAAATGGTTTACATCTTTCCACCCTTCCCACTCATACCAAAGATACTGAAGAGGTTGAAACGAGAACGAGCGTGGGCGATTCTAATCGCTACGGATTGGCCACGCAGGAGTTGGTACTCAGACCTACAAGGGTTGCTGTCAGAAGACCCTTGGCGGTTACCTCAAAGAGGACCTGCTGTCTCAAGGACCGTTTCTTCACCCAGAACTGAACAGACTGCGTTTAACGGCGTGGCTGTTGAAACCAGGATCTTAAGGAACAGAGGAATACCTAGAAGAGCTATTCCTACAATGATTGCGGCTAGGAAGCCGGTGACAGCTGGACATCACTACAGAATTTGGAAGAAATACATAGACTGGTGTCAGGAACGTGGATGGGATTCGAATACCTTCCACTTATCCAGACTTTTACTCTTCCTTCAAGCCGGACTAACCTTAGGTCTGCGGTTGGGATCTCTGAAGGTTCAGGTGTCGGCTCATTCCATTCTTTTTCAACAACAGTTGGCATGCTTACCAGAAGTTCAGACCTTTTTACAGGGGGTGCTACGGATACAGCCCCCTTTTCGTTCCCCCACGGCACCATGGGATCTAAATTTGGTGTTAGATTTTTTTGAGATCACATTTATTTGAGCCGTTACCAAGGACAGACGTAAAATATTTCTTGGAAGGTAACGTTATTGCTAGCTTTAGCTTCGGCTAGGCGGGTCTCTGAGTTAGGAGCTTTATCGTGTAAGAGTCCCTTTTTGATTTTTCATGAGGATCGGGCAGAACTCCGTACAAGAGCAGATTTCCTCCCTAAGGTTGTTTCGGGTTTTCATGTATACCAACCAATTGTGGTCCCACCCTTCAAGGATCTAGCGGATGGGGATGTATCCTTGGATGTTGTCCGAGCTTTAAGGGTGTATGTACACATTACATCGTCCTTTCGAAAGTCAGACCATTTGTTCGTCCTTTATGAGGGACCAAAGAAGGGTTAGCCAGCTTCTAATCAGACCCTGTCTCGATGGACTAGACTTGCAATTAGGCAAGCTTATATTGCCTGTGGTGAACAGGTTCCATTGTGGACGAGTGCGCATACCACTCGATCAGTGGGTGCCTCCTGGGCGGCTGCCAGAGGTGTTTCCACTTCTCAACTTTGCAGAGCGGCGACGTGGTCCTCAGCCCACACGTTCGCAAAATTTTATAAGCTTGATACCTTTGCGTCCGAGGATGCCAAGTTCGGACGTTTGGTTTTGCAGGCAACAGACAGCACTCCCGCCCTGGGAGAGAACTTTGGGACGTCCCCTAATGTCTAAGAGGAACTCCAGTGTCCCCTAGTGGATGAAAGAGAAAAGAGGATTTTGGTACTTACCGATAAATCCATTTCCCTGAATCCTCTAGGGGACACTGGACGCCCGCCTCTGTGCTGTCAATCCTGCTGTGTTTATAGTTCTTGTTCATACAGTTCGTACAAACAGCGTTGGTTTTTCTTTTAAAGAAGTTTCTTGAATGCTGTTTGGCATGTTGTACGGTTCAGTTCCTCGCCATAGGCTCTCGTATCGTGTCCTCGTCTCTCGGGCGTGAAGTGGGAGGAACCGGCTGTGCAGACAATGCAAATTTTTTAGATTGTGCCACACCTCCGGTTGCAGGCTTCACACCCCTAATGTCTAAGAGGAACTCCAGTGTCCCCTAGAGGATTCAGAGAAATGGATTTATCGGTTAGTACCAAAATCCTCTCTTTTCTTTAATTTTTTGAACTTTTTCATACTTTACGATCCACGTGGACTACAATTGGGAACGGTAACCTGTGCCAAGTGCAGAAGTAGTGAAGCGAGGGACCTTGCCTGAAGCATGCGAGGGGACGCGGTGCACTAATTGGGGTTCCCCGTCACTTTACGAAGAAAAGAACAAAACTGTTGACCTTTTTCCATGTCAACCTAATGGCTGTGTCGATCTAGACACTGTCGACCCCGAGTCCCGTACCCGGTCATACATGCGCATGGCCGCTAGTCACTTGAATCCCTCTTCACAAGCACAGACCTGAAGATGGCGTTGGTTCCTGCAGGCAGTTTTAGCGTTTGCCATGTACAAGGATGCACCATCAGGCCTCTAATAATGAACAGGACAGCTACTGAATACATGCAGAATGCTAGTTTCCACATGTGTAACTGGCCCACTGGTGATAAATAGAACCCTTATGGAACCCACCATATACACCTCCTAAATGCTACAGCAAGCTCTGGTACGTATCATACGTATACATATCACATCTACTTTACATCACAGATCAGAGCGTAACTGAACACTGCACTCCTGCCTTTCATTTGTTATGGTGTAGTAGTTTATCTTTTACATATCCTCTTTAACAGGTCCCTGAATACACCACTGCTAGAGCTAATAGGCCTGACCCACTACAGACCTATCCAGTGTTAGCCAACGCTTTTCTACTTGATGGACTGCGATTCATTACAGACCATATTTGTTTCAATTTCTATGAGAAACATTCCTGTACATCAAGTTTGTCACTGGCTACAGCCGGCGTAAAACACAGATAACTGCGGAAGTAATACCCCTTTTCCACTTTCTCTTAGAAACACGGGTAAATGTGCGGAGGCGCGCATTTACCAGTGTTTTTCCCTAGTGGAAAAGGGTCCCCCCGGCAAATTCCCGGATCAAGTGATCCGGGAATCCTACCCTGGTAGCTAGCCTAGCTGTCTAGTGTGAACGGGAGCCATGTCGAGGCGACACGGCTCCCGTTCACAGTGTATGGGAGGGCGGCGCTGGGAGATCATGTGATCTCCCAGCGCCGCCCCTGCCACGTCACTAGCCGCGTCACCAGCCCGGCAATTGCCGTGTTGGTGAGCGCGGTCTTTAGGGGGCTGTAGCACAGGTCGCCACCGTGTCAGGCGACACGGCTGCGACCCGTGCTACAGTAGTGGAAAAGGGGTATTACTGTGACAAAACTAATGTTTCCTATTTTATATGTACAGTATTAAAAAAAAAAATATAGGGTTTTTTACTCAGCGTAAAATCTCTTCTCTTTCATCCATCTGGGGGACGCTGCGTGGTCATTACACTTGTTTAGTTTTTGTGCCTTGGAATACAGGCACACTTTTCTTTTGCTCCTAGAATTTAGTAAAGTGTAGTCACTACCTCAGCGTGCCACGGATGGATGAAAGAGGAAAAACAACCATAGTCCTCCACAGCCTATTTCATGCACATACATGATCTATACAAAACCCGTGAGTCCTCCACAGCCTATTTCATGCACATACATGATCTATACAGAACCATGAGTCCTCCACAGCCTGTTTCATGCACATACATGATCTATACAGAACCTGTGAGTCCTCCACAGCCTGTTTCATGCACATACATGATCTATACAGAACCTGTGAGTCCTCCACAGCCTGTTTCATGTACATACATGATCTATACAGAACCCGTGTGTCTATACAAAGGTCACCAGACTGCACGATATTCCTACCTGTTGACCACTCCAATGATGCCCAGTTTGACAGGAATAACCCTCCCTAGCAGAACATCCATGGCGTCCGTTCCAGCGTCCATGAGGTCCAGCTTGGTGATAACAGCGAGCGTTCGCCGACCTACGCCAGAGGAGATTTTGGGACATAAATGTTAATGAATCCCTTTACTGGTGCCCTGGCTTCTGGGTGTCAGAACAGAACTGGGGTTTTTGCAGATTTGTTAAATCAAACGGTTTCCATTCTTTAGTGAGATTCTATGGCACTCTATATTGTAAGGTGTGGGAAACCCATACCCTACACTGATGAGACCCAAGAAAACAACGAACCGCTTCCCTGTAGGCAGGATACTGTGCCAGCACTGACCGGCGTCATATCCAACAGCCAATTGGCCAAAGCGCCCTTACCTATATACAGGTTGAGTATCCCATATCCAAATATTCCGAAATACGGAATATTCCGAAATACGGAATTATTTGAGTGAGAGTGAGATAGTGAAATCTTTGTTTTCTGATGGCTCAATGTACACAAGCTTTGTTTAATACACAGTTATTAAAAAATATCGTATTAAATGACCTTCAGGCTGTGTGTATAAGGTGTATATGAAACATAAATTAATTGTGTGAATGTACACACACTTTAATACACAAAGTTATTAAAAATATTGGCTAAAATTACCCACAGGCTGTGTGTATAAGGTGTATATGTGACATAAATGCATTCTGTGCTTAGATTTAGGTCCCATTGCCATGATATCTCATTATGGTAGGCAATTATTCCAAAATACGGAAAAATCCCATATCCAAAATACCTCTGGTCCCAAGCATTTTGGATAAGGGATACTCAACCTGTACTTCAATTTTACTACGTATACTGTGTTTATATATAAACCAGTAACTCATTAACTACGTATTTAGGTGTAAGATTTGAACTGAAGTGAAACAGCCAATCCGCAAATAACTTTATTCTGTCTACAGCAAGTAAGCCTCTGATTGGTCGCTATGCTTTATTGTTCGTTATGCACCTTGCTGCTACATGTAGAAAGGTCTCATAGAATACAATATCTACAGAAAGTGCCCTGGTTACTATACTGTAATAATGTGTTATTATAGGCGATCTCCCTCCTATGTATGATAAATAATATACAGAGGTTGCCATATACTCTCCATTAACACGTGACATTTGTACTTAACGATCCATCCATTACACCAATAGATGTGGAAATCTATCCATTAGATGCCATGTTCCGTTCCCATAACTTCCACACTCACCGTCCGGATCAGACTCCCGGGCGATCTTCAGCGCCTCAGATGTTGCCATATCCGTATTGGCGGCGGTGACGGCCAGGATGATGGAATTGGGGTTGCTAATATACCGCAGAATAAGCTCTCTGATCTGTAATTCAATATCCTTAGGCTGGTCTCCCACTGGTACCTGATGGATGACAGTGTACTGTTTAATATTCATACACACATTAAAGGATAACATGTACTTTCCGCCATGATAAATAACCTGATAATTACCTTAGTCATTCCCGGCAGATCCACCAGTGTCAGGTTGACGACATTCGGGGAGAATATCTTCAGATGGATGGGCTCTGAGCTAATACCCTGGAGGGGAATAGAGACGTCAGCTGGGATCGGATATACACAGCTCTCTGATAAGTGATATAACTGACGCTACAAACATCAGGATTCTATAGAAGACACAATCACGGCAAAGTGTACTGACCAAGGGGAACATCACACCTAAATTCTAGCCTTAAAGGAATGCTAAAGAAAAACTAATATATATGTTACAAAACCCATGTAAGAATCACATATCCACAACACACGAGAGAACAATTACTGGGCAATGCTGCTAGGTAACACAATCAGCCACCAAGACACATGTTCCTCATTGTGGCGCTGCACAGTCTGATATGAGATTGTTGGATTTTGTAGCATTGATCCACAACTCTCAAATTAACTAAAAGTGTAAAAGCAAATGATTACATTTAACAAGTCTTCATCTTCCGTGTAACTGGGAGCTGGAACCTACACATGTGCAATACATACAGAAATGACAACGCTTATTCAAGGCCTTTACCTCTGTAAGAGTTCAGTGTATCGACTGTGCTCCTTCTATAAATATAAATACCCCTCTTATTCGGGGTCCTATAGCTTGGTTGGGGTTTTCCGCTTGGCAATAAGTATATGACATAGTGCTGTACGCAAATCAGCAGCTTGTCTCATTACATAGACTTTCACTAAAATATGGTAGCATGCGGGGTAGAACATTTGAATGATTTCTGAGTGAACAGAGCAGTTATATATTGAAGAGAAGTAAAGAAGAAAGACTAAAACCTATTATTCAGAAAGTTTACGTATTTAAAATCTTTAAGACAAAATTTAATTTTTTTTTAATAAATGAAAAATCAAAAGCCTACTGTATCTTAAAATCAACGCCACAATGTCAGAAGTTATGGTGACACTGTTGAAATGTCGACGTGTGAAATATCAACATTCTGCAGGGAGAGGAGGCTTAGAGTTAGGGTTGGGCTGCGGAAGGGGGTCGAAGGTTAGAGTTAAGCGCTAAGGAGAGGGTTAGAGTTATAGATACTCACGAAACACTCAGAAGTTACCGTCAGCTGGCGCCGCTGAACCAGGTAAGTTACTATGGGACCACCAGTAACATATTGTCAGCACTGTAACCATGCCAATATTTCATCAGTGACGATATGATGAATGTCAACGTTTTCAATATAAACATGCTAAGCATGTCAGCATTAACATGTTTACATAACGAATGTCGACAAAACAGCCCTCAGCCGGCCCTTGTAGCATTCCCTTGCTGTTATCCGGCTCTTTGCTGCCTCGTTGTCAGATTGGTTTGCTATAGCCTGTAACACGCGTGTAAGCTGCCTGCAGGTCTCTCTTCCATGGATGTAACTTATTACGGAGATCAGGTGTAATGAAGCTTATACATTGCAGCTCCTTGCGGTCCCTGAACCACATCATGTTGCTCATCACTCGTCTAAAAGGCTCCAGTCATTTACATTTTACAGAATTGTTGTTTAAAAAAAAAGGGAAAGCCAAGACGACATCATGCAGACTTAGCCAAATGTCATTATTCTGGGAACAGAGCAGGAAGTCTGGGACTCTGCCGTGTATGGTTGGAAATTAGAGTTAATAAAGAGAATAAATGGGGACACGTGACGCTCTGCAGGAGTCATTAGGCTTTGCGCCAAAGTATGTTCTTCATGATGACTCCACATTGGCATTAGAGGGTCTGAGACATGAAACCTACGCAGGAACCTGTGATACCCCACAAAGCAGTGTCCTCCAATAACCCAGGAGCTGCCCATTAGGTCACCAACCCACATAGCCATTTACCAGTAACCGACGTCCACACAAACAAACATCACATACAGGACCAGTTCCAACAAAGGGATATATTATAAACACTTGTAACGCAACCATTTAAAGCGGATGATAGATGGTTATATGTACATGTATTATTCCCTCTCCTCAGAAACCTGCTTCCACTGTTTATTGTACCTTTATAAACAGACTTAAATTATAGAAGAGCTTGGACATGCTGGTTCTTGTAGTCTCACAACCGCTGTGTAGCTATTTGTACCTTTTCCGGTGTTCTCGGGAAATGCTCGTACTGCAGAATTATTAACCCTTCTGTAGATTAATTATATGTTGGGGAATAATACACATATATTTCATTACATAGGTGCAAAAGGTGAGGGGTAAAATTGAACCCTCAACCCCAAGTGAAAACCCTTCGAGGGCTGAGTAGAATCTTTCTTTTAGTCATTAACACCCTGTAATGCGTAGGTCAGTGGTTTCCAAACTTTTTTGAATCACGGCGCCCTAGAATATCAGAATTTTTTTCACGGCACCCCTAGGCCCAAAATTTCTTATTGAGAAATTTAGAAAGAAATATTACATTAAGTAGATCGCGTTTATATGTCATCCTTAGGGTCAGTTGTGTGGTGAGGGACAAGATTTGCTTCTGTTTGGCCACATATTTTATGACTGGCAGCCACCAGCACTGGTTTTGCCTATTATATTGAACATGAATAATTTGAATTGGTCCTGGACCATCAACCCAGGGCACCCCTGCAAGTGTCCCGAGGCACCCCAGGGAGACACGGGGCACAGTTTGGGAACCTCTGGCGTAGGGTGATGTATAACCAGGCAGGCTCCCATAGCTAGAGAAAGTGTTCTGCACATGTATAGTGGGAACAGTGGTTACAGTATACAGACGTCTGGGGAAAAGATAGCACTTGTTCATGAATGTTCCGCTGAATGTCTACATTTCTTTTACGTTACAGTATAACAATGAAACCAGTTGTACCGGTCCCAGGAATAAAAGGACAGGAAGGGGGCGTGAGCTCCGGGGCTGGAGAGCAGATAACACAGTAATTGCAGAGTAACCTGGGCCACCACAGAAGAGGGTTAGCCTGTCCCATCAGTCATAACCATCTCCGCACAGTTATTTATCTTACTTTGTTATTGCCAGAAATCCTTTCCGTTTCATTCTCGATTTCTTGGCGGATGTCATCGAAGTCTGTGTAGATCTGCAAAGATAACAGAGATTATCTCCGTCTGAAGGCCAGACATTCACGTGGGAACAGCAAGTTGGTGATGAGAACGATGAGCTGAGAATGTGACAAGCGCCCATTACTTACAGACAGTGTTTGAAAACGTCAAGGCTGGTAGCCTGCAAAGCGGCTTGTGTACAACACACACACGCAAGCACCAGATATACGTAAATATCTAATATAGATTAGCATTCCAAGTGGTGGCATACCTTGTTTTTGGTGTGGAGGAATTTACCCCATTCATCAGCCTCGACCCCTGAAAAGAAAAGAAAAATACCTTGAATGTTTTGGAAGTTTTTAATCCTCGTACCTGCGTGGGATGGTGATTTGCCTGGCACACGTACAGCCGCATTCCAACAGAAAGTGATGGAGAGTTTTGTGGCCTATGTGCTGGTTACCACACACACACAAAACAAACCTTACATGTTCTATGCTTTCATTTTCAATCAATAGCCGAGAAAAAGAAAAAACAGATGTTTAAAACATATTCTATGTAATTTTAGAACAGGCTATCTTCTTTCTGTACAGGAGAGATGGAGGCAGCTGGAAGCTACATTTCTGGAATTCTATCCATCCCAGAAAATTGAAAATGCACCCCACAGCAGTTGTGAGACTACAAGAACCAGCACGCCCCCTGTCCGAGCTCTCTCAGTGGATTGAGCCTGTTGCAAAAAGCCCAATGACCCGAATCGAAAGTTAGCCTCAAAAGAAAAACACATATGCAGAAGTTACAGGAGCTCATCCCAAATGGAGAGGTGCGAGGCACTGCTGGGACACCACTGGAGGAAGATTATTTCCTACACACAGCAGATTTCCGTTAAGTATAGCATTAAAGGGAAATCCGTCATGCCAGTCCCACACATTACATATATAGACTGCAGCCCAACGCCGCTCTGAGGAATCCGAATGATGTCAAATGATCCAATTGCTGGGATAGTTATTATTCGGGTGGCATATTCGGATGGAAGACTTGTATCAGCCAAAAGTGGCCAACAGCGTAGCTGACCTGGAGCCAGATTCAATCACTGGCTCAGACAATAAAGCAGAGAAAAGCTGAATGCAGGACAACAGCATAATGACCAGCACAGCAAACACAATCTATCTCCAAGTCAATCAAGACACACATTCATGAACCTTCTTTTTAAAGAGACCATTACATTAGATTTCTGCATAGGGCGCACGGAACTAAATGTATTCTATGCATCTTTGTGAGTGGACTGTCCAATCAGCCCTTTTGGTCTGAAGCCAGTCATCACCATCAGTGTGCAAGTGCACCTTACATATGAAAACAGGCATAATATGTTCCCCTCCATTGCATAGCCCATGAGTCCGCTGGTGTGCCCTTACTGGACACTGCCTGCGTGACAACGTATCATTAGCAAGTGAAGAATGCGCATAAATCTACATCGTCCATACTTCTGGAGCACGTGTAGTGCGTAAACATACAAGACGCACTTTACAGACG
Source organism: Pseudophryne corroboree (assembly GCF_028390025.1). Classification (NCBI taxonomy): domain Eukaryota; kingdom Metazoa; phylum Chordata; class Amphibia; order Anura; family Myobatrachidae; genus Pseudophryne; species Pseudophryne corroboree. Next base: position 794,567,661 of record NC_086449.1, on the reverse strand, counting down.
GGTGTACTTCAATTCTGCATCAGCCCGAAGAGTAAATATACCCCACAGCTGTGTTACCCCAACTTTAACTACTGTTCCTGCAGATAGCAGAATCCTATTCAGCAGCCCCACCCTGCAGTTTCCAGGGGGAAATACAAGTAAACACAGCCAACAGAGAAATCCGTAGTGTCTGGATGAGACGACTGCAGAGGCACAGTGTGCGGGTGATGGCTTACGCAGAGGAATACAGCATGAGTCAGAGTCACTAATCCCACAAGCCGCAGGCAATTTTCATTTACAAGCGAGCTGAGTCACAGGCAGAGCTATAGAGGCTGCAAAAGGGCACGGCCATCCTGGTACAGAGACTGCAGTGCCAGGCAGAAGACCACACTCTCCAGCAATCTCACACTGGTCTAATACAGAAGGCCATAGCCAGAGATCTACAAATCCTCAGTGTGGCCAGTGTCATTAGGCCACAGGGCAATTCATTGGCGGTCATATGGTTTTATATGTGGAACCCCAGTAGTTCCACAATGGAAAGCAAGATGGAGGATACACCTACGGTTTCAGGTGTTAGATCCATTAACATGTGTTTTACATGCCAGTGGGGTAAGAGGCATGAAAGGATCACCCCAATGCTATACAAATAACACTCACGTGTACATGTAAGGAGGCCAGAAATGGGAGATTAGAAGGAGCTGAGGGGGAAGATTTTCTTTCTATGCACAATAGACTTCCTGGGGCCGATTCACTTGTTTTGTGGGCAAACTGAAAAGTGTCACCTGGGCTGAATGTGCGCCTGAATATAGCAACTGAATTACTCCGCTGGGCGCCATCTACTGGCCTCCAGGGAGACCAATAATTGAGTCTGCCACCCTGTCTTCAAGTATAATGAAAGATAGAACAAGGCCTCTCAGTCTCTATGGGCATAATTCGGATTTGGTCGGAGGTGCGCTCTGTACCGCAAAGTACTGGTGCATGCGCAAATGGGTCCTGCTACACAGGACTCTGAACGGTGGCAGACTGGCAGCGATTGATAATCTGCAGCTATCTGGGGGGGGGGGGGGGGGGGTAAAAGCGGAGGCGTGTTGCTGCTGTTTAGGGGAAGGGAAGAGGTCAGGGATCTCCTTCGTAGGACGGAAGTTTCCGTGCCTCTGAGATGGGTGGCTTGCACGGCACCAGGAGTGTAAATAGGTAAGTTGCCGACACAGCTAAAGCCAAAGGGAGACACAAAGGTACTATCACAGGGTTACACTCCACCAGGAGGAAGGACACTCTAAGATTAGGTTGACGACTCCTGCCGTAACTCCTCCCACAGCCGGGCAGTGTGAGCTTACATATATCAAAGTTAAGAGGTGATACATGTAAAAACAGATAATCTGAGCAGATAAACCACAACAGAACATAAAAGGGGCAGACTTTTCCTACAGGACCTTGAAGATAATTGAACATGGCCCAAAGTGTCCTAACATAAGACATGCAGGGTGGGCAGGTAAGTGTCTCCACTGTCTGCAAACAGTAACATAATAAACCCCATTCAGCCATCTAAGGAACACAGACTAAACTCCACAGACATATCACAGCCTTCTCACAGGAAGTTCAGGCCCTTCTGAGACCAGGGCTTTGTAGTACGTTACTCACAGAGGCCACTTCCGCTACAGCAACAATATTTACTTGGGAATCTTGAGAGCATCTCTGCAAGCCTGTGTCTCCTGAGGACACGTTCAGCAGAAATCCCACCGGCACTAGAACTCACACTTTCCAAGTGTAAGATGGTCTTCTGGGGCAGCACGGGTGTATAAAGCCAATCTAGATCCACAGGACAAAACCATTATCAGCCATTATAGTCAGTGCCTGGTGCCATGTTGAACATCTGGAAAGAGACGAGAGCTTGCTGGAGAGAGCCAAACATTAAAGAGACAAACCGAGCCATCCACTTGCACAAATCCTCATTTGTAGCTAAAAGGCAGAGGAGAAAAAAGTACATCATTGCCATATGTATACAGCGCCCAGAGGGTGATGGGTGTGACTCATGTTACTGGCAGTGATTACCAGGACTGCGAGGTAGAAGTAGTTGCTTGCAGAAAACATCCATTCTTCTCGGGCATCTGCATGGCACTCATGATGCCAAATCAAGGTTTGGGTACCCAGATCCAGGCTAGTATCAAGCATCAGTAATATTCCATAATATACACATGTAAGCTGGATCACAGCACGCACACAGCCACAACAGCAATCTCTAGCTTAAAAAGAAAAACTGTTCTAAGTGTATAAAGGCAGGTCGGCGGCCGATCGCTATCCGGCTCACGCTGGGATCCCTACACGAGGCAACGCTGCTTAAAGTCACATAAGGAAGCCGACTGAAAGCAGAGGCTAATTCACTGCCAGAGAGACCACTTCCCTATATTATGCTATAGGGGTCTGTACTCGCTACAACGTAGTAAGGACAGTATTTACTATACTGCACAAGATTACAGTCCGCAGTGAGGTCATTTGCAGCTGATGACGCCTACACACACATGTAGCTGCACAGGTACACCCGTGTGTATGGTACAGTGTGAGGACCATATATGTAGGATACACAATGCTGGACACTGCGTACAGCAAACCCAGATTAGCAGTCACTGCACAGCAGAGATAGACGCGTTTCTCCACTTCCCCCTAACAAGTGTAGACCATCGGATTACTGAAAATGAATATTATCCTGTACTATAGGCAACATCATCATTCTGTAGTCACTACTATTGTGCAGATTTTATTTGTATTTCTGGTACTTTTACGGCAGACGGATTTTCTTCTTTATATTTGCTCTCCTGGGTACCCAGATGTACGAGTTATACAAGCATTATGTATTGGAACAGGGATGGTACAGATGTGTCCTCATACACCAGGTCCCGAGCCACTCTGTTTGTACCAAGTCTATTTTTCTTCGTCACACAAATGAAACAATTCGATGTGACAGAACCACTTCATGAGACTGCACTGATTAATCCGATAGGAAATTTACCCGGAAAGGTTAAAAGATCTTAACATGTATAGTTTGGAGGAGAGAAGGGAAAGGGGGGACATGAGAGAAACTTTCAAATATACCAAAGGTTTTAACAAAGTTCAGGAGGGAAACATTCTTCAAAGGAAGAGAAGTATTAGAACTCGAGGACATACACTGAAACTGGAGGGAGGCAGGTTCAGGGGAAATTTAAGGAAAAATTATTTCACAGAAAGGGTAGTGGATAAGTGCAATAGCCTCCGATCAGAGGTGGTAGAGGCTAAGACTGTACAGCAATTTAAACATGCTTGGGATAGGCATATGAATTATCCTTACAAAGAATTAACAAAGAATTAAGGTTCAAAAAGGGTTGAGATTACCTAAAGGATAACAAAAAAGGGTCAGATTAGATGGGCCAAGTAGTTCTTATCTGCCGTCAAAATTCTATGTTTCTATGAAACACATCTGTGTGCGACAGAGTCTGAAACTGTGCACAAAGTGCTAAGATACTGTCTAGCAGCAGCAGCTCATTTCACGTCTAGTTCCGTTGTGCTTCATCATTAATGTTTGTTAAATTTGTCGCCACTGGTACAGCGAACAAGGTGAAAATGTAAAGAAACAGACGTTATGCTACACCGCTCGGCGCGGCTCACTCACTACACATTCGCGTATTCAGGTTTTGTGTACGAGTAAGCATCTGTACTCCCAGTAAGAGGAATTACCCTACGTAGGAGGAAAGGCTAGAAGTCTAACTGAGCGTCAGAGACCAGTGATCAGACTGCTATAGTGACCAGAAATAGGTGCTGTGTGTCTAACATCCACGGCTAATCAGACAACTGTGGTGAGGACCCAGCAAATTAAACATTCAAACAATATTTCAATACAGAGACTGAGCAATACATATCTGAAGAACCAGCTTAAAAGACAGCTGTGGTCGCACTTCAAGATACCTGAGCGGATCATCCTAAACATGAATGGAATTTGGATACCCCCTTATCGTAGCCAAACAACAAGCTGAGGCAACAAGGCCAACGGAGGACATACTGGGAGGCCTCACAGAGGCATCTTAGGGGGCAGATTTTCATAGGCTGGGTACACACTAGACAGATATATGGCTCGTTTGAGCATCTCTAGGTCACCTGCGGGTGTGTACACCATATTGCGTCGGTCCTGCAGCACAGCTGCTGCAGATATATCTGCAAATATGTGGACGCATCTGCCTGTGTGTACAGGCAAACCTCCGACCGCCCGTATACTGCCTACCCAACTGGATGTTAGGACTGACATAACGAGCGGACGATCGGTAAGTGTACATGCTTTCCTAATTGGCCTCTTTGCGGCCGCTTTATCGCTGTGGCGTGTAACCAGCCTAACTGGTCTCTGTAAAGGGAAGGATCTTCCAATTATTGAAAAAGGTTGTTAGGTATTATATAGCGAGATGAACATCACAGGGATCATTTGTAATAAATCATACCTAAATATCAGACTCTGTCCCTAGGTGATATAACAGGGGTATGTGTAGTTCTTGTGAGGCATCTAATGGAAGTTAGTAACCAGCAAAACCAGACACTTTCATTAAACAAATATGAAACGTGCAAAAATAAAAGACAATTTTATGTAACCCGGCCCCAAACAAGACAAACACTTTATACTGGTTTGAAAATTAAGAAAAAAAAAGTACAAAGAAACCTAAATAAAAGGAAAAGCGTAAGCAGAAGAGTGACTATATACTGGTTTGAAAATTAAAAAAAAAGGTAAAGTACAAAGAAACCTAAATAAAAAGGAAAAGCGTAAGCAGAAGAGTGACTCAATGCCGGATTACCCAGAGGCTACATTAAGCAGTGAGGAAGAGAATGAGGGCTGTAAGCAACAGGATGGGACAGAGACAGCCAGTGACCTATTGAACAGCCCAGGAGTGTCTGAAAGCTCATGCAGGTGAGAGGAGAACAGGGGTTATGTGGAAACAAGCGACCTTTGGATAAGGATCTTGGATTTTTCCAGGAGTCCAGGTCTGGAAAAATGTGGAGAGAAAAAAAAAAAAAAGAAGAGGTAGAGAATGAATTAATAAGCAGCAGATTGTCTTCTGGTCCATCAGCTTCATAAGAGTAACGTCAGTCAGATGTAGGTTGTTAGAACACACACAAATACATTCACATAATGAAGGCGTGTAATAGGGTATGACGTACAGTGCAGGACATATGGCTTACGGTGACATCAGATAATGGGCAACCGGTCCTGTTTTGCAGCATGTGTGGCCTGACCTGACTTCCACGCCCAACACTCATCTCACTGAAACTAGCAGACCTACCGATTGTGTGACCACCACCTGGCCTGCAGATTGTAGTACTAAAGCCCAAACTGAACTTTGTGCCAGCTAAGTCTGTAGATCTCTGATGAACAGTCAGTTCTGTTTCTGACCGCAAGATGCACATAGGAAATATGGAAAAACGTGATCACAAGTATATGTACTATACTATACTTCAGATAGGAATTCTTACAATGCTGCATTCCGGGAATTCCACAACACTGAAATGCCATATAACACTATTAATGCAATAAAGAAAATCACAAGGAGTAGATTTACTAAGAGTGGGTTGTTAAACCTGCTGATCATCGGTGGCTTTGACCGATGGTTTTAAAAACGGCAATAGAAATCCGGCTGGTTTAGCATTTATTTCTATTGCCATTTAAAACCTAAAATCGGTCAAAGGTGTCGATTATCAGCAACAGACACCTCCTCAGCCTTAAGGTGTGTACACACTAGTCGATACAATTGAACGGTCGATACATCGCTGGTCCGTCGGCCAGAGTGTACCAGCGATATGTCTGAACGATATCGTTCACAGACATATTGCGTCAGCCCTGCAGCACAGTTGATGGCGTTATATATGTAAAGATATATTGCCGCATCATGCTGTGTGTACAGGCGGTAAGCCGATGCCCGTACACTCACTGTATCCCATTTACAGTCAGATGCAGGTCTTTATTACCCATTCCATACACATAAGAGGTGCTCAGTACAAGGGGCTGCCCACTGGAGTACAGCGGAGTCCTTTCCTCTTAAGGCCTCCATACACTAGTACGATTTGTCCGATGTTGACACATCGGGCCGATAAATCGTGTGAAGAGTTTCAAATCGTGTATCATTTACTTCTGATCCCGATCTGCGGTCCGCATCGGATCCGGAGAACGGCACTGCTGCACCAAGCATACATCGTATCCCTGAGCAGTGAATGGGATTGCTTGCCAAACAATGTATTTTGTATGCAATAAGACTGCATATGATGTATTGTATGCTATATAGTCACCGGCGGGGAGTTGCAGAGGTATCCCATGCGAGGATACTTCGGCTTAGTGTATGGCCACCCTAACACTGATGTGTCTATATGAAGTCCGATATCCGAGTGGAGGCACGTAGGTACAAGCCAGGTTGGATTTCTGGAATGAGCAGATCAGGAACAGCCGGAGGCTATAGCAGCTGGGTTTGATAGATTAGGTGGACAGGCAGATGTAAGTGGAGTCAGTAGACAAGAGGAGCAGACAGATAATCACTGGAGCAAGACAACAATACTCGTGCAATAAGCAGATTACCATCTACGGGCCCACACAGGAAACCGCTGGTTATCATGGTTTAAAGTAAGGAACGGTCTCAATGAACAGGGGTTGAATTGCCAGTTGATTCTAAACAATCACTATTATCAGAGAAGCAGCCCTGCACCAGCTAGGCCAGAGGTTCTCAAACTCGGTCTTCGGGACCCCACACAGTGCATGTTTTGAAGGTAACCCAGCAGGTGCACAGGTGTATTAATTACTCACTGACACATTTTAAAAGGTCCACAGGTGGAGCTAATTATTCCACTTGCGATTCTGTGAGGAGACCTGCAAAACATGCACTGTGTGGGCCCCCGAGGACCGAGTTTGAGAACCTCTGGGCTAGACTAAGAGCCTGTGCAGGATTGCAGCAAGTCCGTTCCACCTCTGCTCCAGTCTGATTTTAACAGTTGAAGGGAACATAAGCAGAACCCACAGAATGATCAATAGTCGCTGTAGATGCCTGTGTCCTGCTCACCCCCCCCCCCCTCCAAAGCAGATGACAGAAGGGATAGAGAAGTAGAGAATGTTCTATGTATCTGCTGCTCCAACACCTACCTTGCAAAGGCTGAAATACAGTCACGTTCACTGCAACAGCATTTGCTATAGAGATCTACAATCCTCTGTTCATATGTCAAACATGGACCAAAGGGAATAACTAAAGCCAGTGTGCAAGTAACTTGGAGGCACTGGAGTAAGCAGATTATGTAACAGCAAACCTTTTAGGACAAATGTGCAGCCCCCAGTCTGAAAGGGACCACAGCCTCTCAGATCCATCAGGTGCTACATTCAGTACAAACCTTCCACTCCAGCACCTAGAACTTCAGAGCTGAAAGCTTAGGGCTATAAGAGGGGTGAGGCCAAGCAGAAGTGCTAAACTCGGGGTTATCACTAACAAATAAAACTGGGGAATTAAACTACATTTGTTAGCTAGCACTGTACTAATTTATTTAAATACAAAATGTGCATCTCCAAAATTTATAAGGTTGCCCATCGATGGTCTTGGGGGAACACAAAGGATGAGTTTGGTATCTCCCTAGGAGCTAGGGCACAGGAATAGGCAAGAACTGGCTGATCGAACCTCAGCCACGGACAAAGCTTAAATATAAAACCTGCTCTTTCCTCCGGCAGACCTGGTCTGCCACTGCTCCATGATGTGCCTCCCTTAGAAGGGCTGACCATCCTAGCAGGGTGTGCGGTAAGTGGGCTGGGAACCAGTAACTTGAGCACAGAATAGGTCTTTCATACTTCCATCTTAATGCAGCCATTGGTTCAGATAAGAGTAAGCCCCTCCCTATTTCTATACAGAGCAGAGAGTGTACAACTCCTGAGTAACAGGCAGACTCCTACACAAGACTTGCACCAACATGACGTAGTGCAGCGCTGGCTTACTGAAGTTTCTATGGAGTGCGTCTAATCATACCACAACTGGTTTCCTGGGCGATAATGACCGAGAGACCCCAAAATGTATTAGAAGTGAATTTTGGAGTGCATGTGAAACTACATATAACGCACGAAAGAATTTTGTTCTTAGGGTGGAAGATTCTCTCAAGAACAGCGAATATTCTGATTTGCTCCTTATTAGTCATTGATGGCACTCCAAAATAGATCAGGTGAAGCCCACTCCAGCCAGGGCATCAGCAGCCATTGAATGGTCTACTCTAGTGAAAAGTATTTCTGGGTCTCCGGGAAAACTAGGATGAAAAAAAAACACACATTTTGGTGTCTTCTGTATATGAAAGGAATGATTACCACTAAACGTCCTTAATTGTATATTCCTAGTTTGTAGCCCAAACAGCATCTTCCCTGAAACAAGCAGCAAAGTCAGGGACTTTTGCCAAGTGTATTCTGGTGACCAAGACTTGAGCCAAAAGGCTCGGATCCCCATCACTGAATTGGCCAAGTATCTGGCGGCTAGAACAGGACGGAGTCAACTCTGTGTAGGAGAATGTGTCCAAGATATTACAGTCAAAGGCATCCACTGTGGGTGGTTGCTTCTTAGGACTGTGAGAAGACACCGGCAGCTGTAAGGAGGCCCAACTGGCCCATGGGTAGTTTCATTTTGTATTTGACAAAGACAGCGGGGTACCTTGTCTGGCACATGGATTCCTAGGAATCCGACATGGGTGCATAGCAGGGTGTGAGAGAACCCCGACACCTACTACAGTGTATCAGAACCTAGAGTAACACCTAAGCTAGCGACACGTAGAGCACGGATTCCCAACTGCAGTACTCAAGGCACACCAACAGTGCAGGTTTTAGTGATATCCATGCATGAGCACAGATTGCTAAATCAAAAAGGTCCTAATTATGTAACTAAGTATGGCTTTCCTTAAAACCTGGACTGTGCCTTGAAGTCCGTGGTTAGGAACTCATGTGGTAGAGTAGAACAATAAAATACTTCCACGGGACTGTGCAGTCCTGTGGGAGAGGTTTAGTCTTCTTCTGTCAGTTGTCCCCTTGGAAGTTTGTTTCAATCGCTGGTGAGTGGGTGGCAGACTGGTTATAGAAGGCAAAGGACCACATAAAACTGCAGCCACCTTGACTGCATATGCACTGTTGTTTTAACAGAAGACGCATCACTTGGACTGTTGCACATTGGGGCTAATTCAGACCTGATCGATGCTGTGTGTTTTCGCACAGCTGGCGATCAGGTCTGAACTGCGCATGCGTCGCAGTGCGCATGTGCATGCTATAGATGCTATTAACAGGCAGGGGCGTTTGCTGGGCGGGAGGCAGCGGGCCGGTGGCGTTTGGCCGCAGTTTTGGGGGCGCGGTCCGGGCATCTCAGGCATGCCTGGACCGTGTGGGGGCGGGACACGATGGCTGCGTGATGTCACACGCAGCCGCTGCGGCCCGGGATGCGACAAGTAGCTCCCTGCCAGCGCGCAGGGTTGAGTTACTGCCTGACATGCAGGGCGGACTAGCCCGGTGCTGGGCATCCACCCGCATGTCAGAGTAAATTATCGTAGATGTGCCAAATTTAGCACATCTACGATCAGAACTGAATTACCCCCATTGGGGGTAATTCAGAGTTGATCGCAGCAGCAAATTTGTTAGCAGTTGGGCAAAACCATGTGCAGTGCAGGGGGGACAGATGTAACATGTGCAGAGAGTTATATTTGGGTGGGTTATTTTGTTTCTGTGCAGGGTAAATACTGTCTGCTTTATTTTTACACTGCAGTTTAGATTTCAGTTTGAACACCCCCACCCAAATCTAACTCTCTCTGCACATGTTATATCTGCCTCTCGTGCAGTGCACATGGTTTTGCCCAACTGCTAACAAATTTGCTGTTGCGATCAACTCTGAATTACCCCCATTGTGCAACTAGAATGGTCCTGACTCCCCATAGCCTCAGCATCCCATGCACTGGTTTTAGTGGCTGAAACTTTTTTTTTTAAATCAGGCGACATTTTTACATATACCCAATGTAGAACGTATGGGTGTGTTGCACAGGTGAAAGCACCTTTCCATAAGGAGATCCCATACCTACGGGGGACACATGGCTGGGGAGGGTGCAGCCACTTCTCATTCTCTTCACTACATTGCTATGATCATGCTCCAACAGTGGATGAAAAGCCTAAGGTGTTAGGGGCAGAAGTAACCGTCATTTCCCTACACCTGCCCCGGGATTAGACAGCTGCGTATAAACAGCTTGGATACGACACTGCTTGAAATGTTTTCCCCGAGCTGGTTCTTGCTGCGTGGAAAAAAATTTTTGGGGCCTAATCAAGAACAAAAAGTTGTTTATTCTACTAAATAAAGAGAGAAGGAAACACTCTGTACAAGATTAGATCTTTGTGTTTTCTAGAAGCATTGTTCGATTCCATCACTTTAATAAAACACTGCAGTGTGTGCATCCATCAGTCACCTCACTGATCACAATTACACAATGCCTGGTCTCCGTTGGGTGGATTTTGGACAGCTCCTGAAGTGCAGCCAGCAATTACCGAATAATGACTTCTGCGCAGAGCACTTACTGGAAGTGGAACGAACGTTTTCTCTGCAGCTGCGACGTCTGATCTCAGGCTGAAAAATGTTCCACCAATTAGAGGAAAACCACAAACAAACAAGGAATCCTGATACTATGATTTATCCTGAAGATGTCCATCCTGAGAGTGCTCACACTACAACTCCCATCATGCAGCAACACTACGCTGAGGATGATGAGTGTAAGATTGGCTTGTGCTGGCCGTCTGCCCTATTTATTTATGGCCATGAATCATATAAAGTGTGGGATGTGTGTTACATATTTCAGACATCTAAACGGTTCTCTAGGTAACGAAAAACAACAAAACAGTTTCTATCAACTGGCACTATGTAAACATTACATTCATACTGAAAGTGTTCTGGCCAATACCAGGTACTGAAGTGCCTTCTTGCCCTAACCGCTCACGTTGGGGCACATTTCAGAGAAGTGGCGCAAGGGAAAGAAAATCTCAGATGTTTGGTTACATTCTGCAAACGTCACTGGAATAATGACAGTACCGTTCTCTTCCCCGGAGGTTTTGCGGCGGTCATCCGCGGGCACGTGCACCAGCTGTAGAATCAGGGGTCTTCTCGTCACGATCCCAGTGCCTCGGGGGAGCAGATCCCGGCCAACTAAGCTCTCAAGTACGGAGCTCTTTCCGCTGCTCTGTAGAAGAAGAAACGTAAAACACTCAGCAAAAGACTAAAATAGAGGCAAACTGTCCGTGTTTCAGCCATACTGAACCAAATATGATGGTGAGAATACATTACAGAGAGTATACTTTATATCCATCCACATTTGAGACTATTGTCTAAATTCTCTAATACAAACACACACGCGCTTGTTTGTGGATTGGTGGAGAAATCTGGAGCACCCAGAAGAAACCCATGCAAACACGGGGAGTACATGCAAACTCCACACATGCCAGATCAGAATCAAACTCAATCCAAGCATTGTAAGGCAACGATGATGACCACTGCGTCACTCATTCACATCCCAGCTGTTTTACTGAACAGCCGTGTCGACCATCACTAAGGATGCAAGTTGTCCTGTGAGTCACAGCTGCTGATCATAGGGAACCCAATTCTACAGACTTACACCGCATTCCTTATGTGCGATAAGGACACAGACATAATATAAAGTGTCTGTCCATTCACGTTATGCATCGCACCCATGCATGGCAACAAGCTGACATCTCTCCATGTAGCTTACCCTAACAAACTAATGTGTGCGCTCTCCACTGCATGCAACAAGGCGGCAGGAGAGCGGCTAAGAAAGCACCCCTCCCCCCAATACTCCAGTAATAAGATCTCTGTGGGGGCATTCCCACGTCTTCTACACAAGTCATGAGTATGAAGGTCTGGTCCCTTGGGTCTATGTACTTTTGGCCACTTCTTGTATAGGATTAGAATGTTTGGTGGTGAGTGACCCTTAGCATGACATAGTGCCAGTGTTCTAAACCTCTAATGACCGGCAATAAAACTGCACAAAGATAGATGGGGCTCATCAAAGTAATATCAGACACTTTCATACGCTCATCCAGGCGTAGGTACAATAGGTGCAGGGAGTGCGGCTGCTATGGGGCCCGGTCCGCCTCTAGGGCCCCGGACCTCACTTATGCTGCACTGAGTGAGTCTTACACTCACGTCCTGAGTTCCATGCCTTCTGCTTATCTAACAGTGTGCCGGTGCAGGCACGTCTGCTGTCAGTGTCCTGGCTGGCTCAGTCTCTCTGTCCTCACTACATCAGCATCAGTGAGAACGGGTAGAAGGAGCCGGCCGAGACACTGACAAATGTGCCTGAAGCGCAGCGGTACACTGTTAGATAAGCAGGAGGCACAGGACTCAGAAGGTAAGTTCCTGACCGGCACGGAGTAGCGAGGCGCAGGGGCAGTGGAATTATTTGGGGGTGGAGCTTGGGTTTAGTGTTCGGGGAGGGGGTTGGTGCTGAGCGTGAAGGAGGAATCAGACGGCCAAGAAATGGACACCAGATATCCCTGCATCGGCACACTGACTGTCCCTGAAAGGAAAGCAGAAGTCACAGGGCTGAGAAGGTTAGTTCCGGGTTGGGGGTCATGTGTGGGTGAGGGGGGGAAGGTGTGTGGGTGAGGAGGGGTGGGGGGAGGTGTCCTGAAGAATGTGCTATGGGGCCCCATTAGCGTTAGCTATGCCCCTGCGCTCATCCCAAATATTAGAAAGACTATTGTTAGGACTGACTGGGATCAGAGCACCTGGGGAAGAGGCATTGAGGGCTTGAATAATCTGGAGCCAATGAGAACATTAGAATGCTCACAGCAGCGCAGAGTATTCCAGAAGGAAGAAATGAACACAAGATGAGTGAAATAAAATATCAAGAATAAACCCTTGCTCCCTGTGGATCACAGTGCCATGCTTTTGGCTCCTTCTTCCTATGCTCCTAGGAGGGTAGTGATATGAGCTTTGGAAGATTATCTAAGTACTAGCAGCCCGCGGGACTGCAGTCCTCCCCTATATTGGGCCTGGTGCGGAGCTGAACGGCAGCCATCTATAGATTCATCAGTGCACACGTGCACTAGCCTGTATTAGGTGCACATCACACACTTCCATGTTACTCTGCAGATCCTGCCGTTTAGCAGACACTCACTGAACTCTGCCTATGTGGGAACGTCATGCTGCAGCCCCTCCAGTCTTCAGTGGAGATCCGACTGAAAAAGTCAGTTTGAATATTTCCCACAAATCAGTACTGATTTGCCCCTTACTGTCCACACATGCAATTCCCGCCCTTTTTACCGTTATGACCTCGCCCAGTTTATAAGATTACGATAAGATAGGAATTATTATATATTCATGCAAATCGCTAAGGAAAAAAAAAACAGTGAAAGATGGCAATAATTGCAGTCTGTCAGCACCACACGTGGGGATGTGGTTATGGCGGTTACACACTATACGCTGTATTTACTTGAATTTGTTTCATTTAAAATAATAGTGTGCGCACAGAAACACAGCACAAACTAACAGACTCCAAAAGCTAATGGGAAAGATCCCTTCATTCATTAGGTTTCCCTCAGGCTGTACTATACCCTAGCCCTACGCGGAGTCTCAGCTACTGTAGTACAGCCGTCCGCTCCCTGCACCAAGTGACACTTCCCTTTTATCCACGTTCCCCCATGTAGTCCTTATTGATAGACAGTTCCCTCTTTTTCAGTCAGGACGGGTCATTCATCTTGCTTTATAAGTATGAAGTCATTCGTACAAAGGATTTTATGGATGCCCTTTATAAATGTATTTTTCTTCAATTTGAACATACCATCGCCATTGTATATAGTGGTGTGGGACTTATTTACATGGACTGCGTGGGTTTTAGCACATAAAACATTCCTGTGCTGCTGGGATCCTTGTGCCTAAAATATACTAAACTACATCTATACAAATATGCCATGATTGCAGACACTGACCTGGTGCTGGACAAACCCCGTCCCCTTGCGGCAGGGGCTGGCTGGGCAGGGTGCCATCTGCCCCCCCAGGCCAGTGCAATTTAAGTGTTCCAGGGCCATTTTTGCATTGCATTCCCTGGGAAAAGCTGGGCCATTTGCTTGAGTCTGCCCCCCAAGGCTGAAAGTTGTCAGCCAGCCCCTGCCTTGCAGTATGGCAGTGACAACCAGGGCCGGATTAACAATGGGGCGGATGGAGCTGCAGCTCCAGGCCCCCCATTGAAAATAGGCCCACAGGTACCCCTTCAGCGCAGCCAGTGTTGTCAGAAAAAAAAAAAATTCCTGACACCACCAGCGCAGCTCACTCACCTCCCAGTCACTGGAAAGAACATAACCGGCAAACAGAAGCTCCTACTGCGCCAAAGGGCATGCAGAAGCACCGCCCCTGGACCCCACCGAAGAACAACAACGTCACTGTGAGATGCTCCATCCAGTACTGCCAGATATTCAGAGGAGCTCCACATTCTGGACCAATCCATAGCTCCTCCCGGACCCGTCGGAAGCCCCGCCTCCCGGATCAGTCGGAAGCCCCGCCCCCCAGATCCATCGGAAGCCCCGCCTCCCGGACCTGTTCGAAGCTCAGTCCGCATGCCGTGAGAGATTCAGAAAAGCTCCAAATCTTGGACCCATCCATAGCTCCGCCTCCCGGACCCGCCGGAAGCCCCGCCTCCCAGACCAGTTGGAAGCCCAGCCTCCCGGACCTGTCCAAAGCTCAGCCCGCATGCTGTGAGTACTTTTGCACTGCTTCTTTGTAAGCAGCCTTATCAGCAGCAGGGGCGGGGTGAATAATTTTGCAGCAGTTACCACAGGGGTCGCAGATTTTCCCATGCACCCTCTGACCCCATTTCTGCTCCTCCCCCTGTCTTCTACTGCTTTTCTCCCCACCAGATGCTATTATACAGAGACACACTGTGACTGGACCGGGTGGTGGAGATCATGTACCACCAGGTTAAGTTTTCCCCTAAATGGCCAGTGATGTCAGATATGGCTGCAGCAACCTACAGTATGCCCCTTCCCCTCCTGTGTCTCTGCCCCCTCTAAACCTGCTTCTTTGCCTCCTCTCCACCCGTATCTTTGCCTCCGTTGCTCCTGTGTCTCTGCCCCCTCTCCTCCTGCGTCTCTGCCCCCTCCTCACCTGTATCTATACCCCCTCTCCACCTACCTCTCTGCCTCCTCTCCACCCGTATCTCTGCCCCTTCCCCTCCTGCATCTCTTTCCCCGACCCACCGGTGTCTTTGCCCCCTCTCCACCTGCATCTCTGCCCCCTCTCCACCAGCTTCTCTTCTCCCTCCCCACCTGTGTCTCTGCCCCTTCCTCTTCCTGCATCTCTGCCCCATCCCCACTCGCGTCTCTGCCCCTTCCCCACCCGTATCTCTTCCCCCGCTCCACCTACATCTCTGCCCCCTCTTCCCCAGCTTCTCTTCTCCCTCCCCACCCGTATCTCTGCCCCTTCCCCACCCGCATCTCTTCTCCCTCCCCACCCGTGTCTCTGCCCCTTCCCCTCCTGCATCTCTGCACCCTCCCCACCCGCATCTCTTCCCCCGCCCCACCGGTGTCTCTGCCCCCTCTACACCTGCTTCTCTTCTCCCTCCACTCCCGTGTCTCTGCCCCCTCCCCACCCGCGCCTCTGCCCCCTCCTCACCCACATCTCTGCCCCCTCCTCACCCACATCTCTGCCCCCTCCTCACCCACATCTCTGCCCCCTCCTCACCCACATCTCTGCCCCTTGCCCTCCTGTGTCTCTGTCCCCTTCCCACCTGCGTCTCTGCCCCCTCCTCACCTGTGTCTCTGCCCCCTCCCCACCCATGTCTCTGCCTCCTCCTGCGTCTCTGCCCCCTCCTCACCTGCATCCCTGCCCCCTCACCTGCATCTTTGCCCCCTCCCCACCTGTGTCTCTGCCCCTTCCCCTCCTGCATGCCTGCCCCCTCCTCACCTGCATATTTGCCCCCTTCACAACATGTGCTTCTCACAGCCCCTCCACCTGTATCTCTCTCCACCTGTCTGCCCCTTCACCACCTGTGCTTCTGCCCCTCGCCAACCTGTGTCTCTGCACCCTCTCCACCTATGTCTCTGCCTTCTCTCTACTTGTACTTCCACCTTCCTCTTCACTTGTGTCTCTGCCACCTTCACTACCTGTGTGTCCACCCCTACCACCTGTGTCTTGTTCCCCACTTGTGTCATTGCCCGTTTCGCACCTGTGCCTCTGCCTCTCTCTCCATGTGTATCTCTGCCTCCCTCCCTACCTGTGTCCCTTCTCCCTTCACCACCTGTGCTTCCGCCCCTCTCATCACTTGTATCTCAGGGTATTTTTACGAAAAATACCCTGAGAATTGTGGTAACAGGATTCGCAGGGACAGAGCTTTCTCACAAGCTCTGTCCCTGTTGGTGGTAATTGATACATCCCTGCAGTGTATTAAATTTTCACAATGTGATTTTGGTCACATGTATCACATCTGCATCTCAGATGTGGATTGTGCAAAATATGACGCATAGTGTGGGGATGTAGTGTAGTAGTGATATAGTGAAGTAGTGTGGGGAGGAAATGCAGTGATATAGCATGCCACCACACCCCCATGCCCACACAGGGAGAAATTATCTGTGGCGCTAATCACACCCACTGCGCAGCAACAATAGGCCCTTCAGAAATTTCAGCTCCAGGCCAATGTGGACCTTAATCTGGCACTGGTGACAACATGTATAAATGCCTCACAGATCAGTAGCCGTCTGATATATTTTAGCCTTTGGAAGTCTATAGATTGTAAGCTTGCGAGCAGGGCCTTCCTACCTCTTTGTCTGTTTGTTATTAGTTACCCAGTTTCGTTTTATCATTGTGTCCAACTGTAAAGCGCAACGGAATTTGCTGTGCTATATAAGAAACTGTTGATAATAAATAAAGTCTGGATAATGATCAAGTGCGGTTTAGCATCTAAATGGTTGCCGAGGGCAACAGCCGCCTTTTCTTTTAAACCAGTTTCCAATAATGTCCCTGTCTGTGTACTATCTGTTTAACTTGGCACAGTTTATTACTGTATCACATAAGTGGGAGGAGCAGGTATACCAGCAGCACAGAGTATATCAGGAGATGAGGGATGTGTCAGCGAGAACAGGGGCAGTGACATGATGTGAGGAAGGGAATGGAGGCAGCATGAAGCTACAGGCTGAGAGTTTATAGCGGGAGGAGCAGGGTACTCAGCAGCACAGAGTATATCAGGAGATGAGTGATGTGCGAGGACAGGGCTGCATGTGACAGGGGCAGTGACATGATGTGAGGAAGGGAATGGAGGCAGCATGAAGCTACAGGCTGAGAGTTTATAGCGGGAGGAGCAGGGTACTCAGCAGCACAGAGTATATCAGGAGATGAGTGATGTGCGAGGACAGGGCTGCATGTGACAGGGGACGTGACATGATGTGAGGAGGGGAGTGAAGGCAAAAAGCCACATACTGAAATGTATACAGTGGAAGGAGCAGGGTCTCCCAGCAGCACAGAGTATATCAGGAGATGAAGGATGAGTCAGACAGGGCTGCATGTGACAGGGGCAGTGACATGATGTGAGGAAGGGAATGGAGGTAGCATGAAGCTACAGGCTGAGAGTTTATAGCGGGAGGAGCAGGGTACTCAGCAGCACAGAGTATATCAGGAGATGAGTGATGTGCGAGGACAGGGCTGCATGTGACAGGGGACGTGACATGATGTGAGGAGGGGAGTGAAGGCAAAAAGCCACATACTGAAATGTATACAGTGGAAGGAGCAGGGTCTCCCAGCAGCACAGAGTATATCAGGAGATGAAGGATGTGTCAGACAGGGCTGCATGTGACAGGGGCAGTGACATGATGTGAGGAAGGGAATGGAGGTAGCATGAAGCTACAGGCTGAGAGTTTATAGCGGG
Organism: Pseudophryne corroboree; assembly: GCF_028390025.1. Lineage (NCBI taxonomy): Eukaryota > Metazoa > Chordata > Amphibia > Anura > Myobatrachidae > Pseudophryne > Pseudophryne corroboree. The sequence goes on along the minus strand of NC_086449.1, from coordinate 794,549,778 downwards.
AGGAGCAGGGTACTCAGCAGCACAGAGTATATCAGGAGATGAGTGATGTGCGAGGACAGGGCTGCATGTGACAGGGGACGTGACATGATGTGAGGAGGGGAGTGAAGGCAAAAAGCCACATACTGAAATGTATACAGTGGAAGGAGCAGGGTCTCCCAGCAGCACAGAGTATATCAGGAGATGAAGGATGTGTCAGACAGGGCTGCATGTGACAGGGGCAGTGACATGATGTGAGGAAGGGAATGGAGGTAGCATGAAGCTACAGGCTGAGAGTTTATAGCGGGAGGAGCAGGGTACTCAGCAGCACAGAGTATATCAGGAGATGAGTGATGTGCGAGGACAGGGCTGCATGTGACAGGGGACGTGACATGATGTGAGGAGGGGAGTGAAGGCAAAAAGCCACATACTGAAATGTATACAGTGGAAGGAGCAGGGTCTCCCAGCAGCACAGAGTATATCAGGAGATGAAGGATGTGTCAGACAGGGCTGCATGTGACAGGGGCAGTGACATGATGTGAGGAAGGGAATGGAGGTAGCATGAAGCTACAGGCTGAGAGTTTATAGCGGGAGGAGCAGGGTACTCAGCAGCACAGAGTATATCAGGAGATGAGTGATGTGCGAGGACAGGGCTGCATGTGACAGGGGACGTGACATGATGTGAGGAGGGGAGTGAAGGCAAAAAGCCACATACTGAAATGTATACAGTGGAAGGAGCAGGGTCCCCCAGCAGCACAGAGAGTATCAGGAGATTAGTGATGTGTTAGTGTGGACAGGGCTGCATGTGTCAGGATGTTAGGAGAGGAATGGTAGCAATCTGTATGATACAAAGGTCCAGCTGGTTTGAAAATAGGAAGTGAAAGAAACAATAAAATGAACTGATCTGCTGGCAGAGGTCCAATGCACAGGCCTTCAGCGATACAAGCGTCACAACTGAGAGAATGAGCCTTACAGTACCTACAATGCTACAACCCGATAAGAACCAGACAACAATCTGACAGGCCAGAAACTGACTCACACGTGTCTCGCCGTGTGCTCCGAGTCCCATGATCAACACTATAAACAAGACGACACAACAAACAGCCTGCACTCGGTGTGAAATATAATGACATGGACACTTCACTACAGGCCTGGAGATATCGTGGTCATGGTGCTCACTACAGAACGCACTCCGCTAACTGCAGTATATCCGCTGTTATGCTCCTGCCCTCCGTCCTAACATATTCCTGACCCTCCACAAGAGACAATTACCAGCATTATTATCTGTTGTTCTGTAACATTAGCCAGAGCTTTACATCTACATTAACCAGTAATCCTGCCACATGGTAACCAGGTGTTCCGTAAGAAGTGTGGCTCCTGCAACCAGGTATAGAGAGTTCTGTACATGGGGTATATTAGCTACAAGAACCAGATCTAAGTGCTCTAAAGCCAGGCGCGCTTGGCGTGGGCCGCACACAAGACCGGCGCGCTTGGCGGGGGGGGGGGGGGGGGGGGGGGGGGAGGGGGGGACAGGCTAGTACAATAATCTGCAAACATGACTATTAGCTGCCCCCAATGTGCTCCCTTATGTACTTTATCATTAGCCGTAATAGGAATAGAACACTACTCATGGTATAAACAAAAAGTAATCTAGATGTGGGTTAGAACAATAACACTACAAACCCTAATAATAAATTGTAACATTCAGCACACACCCTGGTGAGAGCTTATTAACCTTGTGAGGGTCAGGAGCAGTGTGTCTAATGAGGAATCCCTCCGCTCACCAGGGAAGTGTTCCAAAGACCCTAGGACTGAGGCCTCTACTGCAAAGCCTGACACCTATTATCAACCAATAACTCAGGCCCCTGGAAAATTCAGATCAATGTACTATCAAAACATTTCAGGACAATTCTGGAAATCATCAGATGAAGCCACCATAATACAGCTCTGCTCATACATTCATTAGGGACATCACTGGGGCACACAGTACCTCATGCCTCAGTAGTGTCAGAAATATGTAAAGAATTGATGGGTTCCACTCTCAGAATATTGTTCCAGATCCCGCTGTGTATATGCAACAACAATTTGGGAAAAACACACCCCCCTTTCTATAGGTCTCTGATGAGAAGAAAGTACCGTATATACTCGAGTATAAGCCGACTTTTTCAGCACGTTTTTTTGTGCTGAAAAAGCCCCCTCGGCTTATACCCGAGTCAGTGGAAGGAGGGACACGAAGGGCACAGCGCGTGGCTCTCCTGTGTCCTTCCTGCGTCTCCGTCGGCGTGTGTGTTAAATGAACTGCCCGTTCGTGAGCTCTGATTGGCTCACGAACCGGCACTTCATTCAATACACACACGCCGCCGGAGACGGAGACGCAGGAGGGACACAGGAGAGCCGCACGCTGTGCCCTCCATGTCCCTCCTTCAGAAGACAACGCGGGAGCGATGGAGGGTAAGTACCCTTCCTGGCACTGTGGGGCATATCTGGCAGCATGAGGGCACATCTGGCACAGTGGGGCATATCTGGCAGCATGAGGGCACATCTGGCACAGTGGGGCATATCTGGCAGCATGAGGGCACATCTGGCACAGTGGGGCATATCTGGCATCATGAGGGCACACCTGGCACAGTGGGGCATATATGGCACATCTGGCAGCATGAGGGCACATCTGAGGGCACAGCAGATATAGGGGTATATGCAATTGCGGTCAAATTGCCGCAAATGTCAGAAAACGGGGCATTTGACACAAAAATAAAAAATTGACAATACAATACAGTACTTGTCGACAAAAAAAAAAAAAACACGGACGTTTCAGATTCGACTTTTTGAAATTCGACAGTTGTCAAATTCGACATGTCTGCAATGGTAAAAATGCGGCTTTTCGACAAAAGTATATTCAATTGAAGAATGTCTATTCGACAACAGTGCTTTTCGGCGGTAATTTCATCAATTTCATTCCGCCTCGCTTTGCTGGCGGAATCTAATAAACAAATTTAAAAACCTGTTTTTTTTGTGTGTTTTTTTTATTGCTAATAACATCTCTATTTATATTAGAAGGGATTATGTACTTGGTTTGTCTATAAGGAGACACAAGTATTATTTATATATCTTTTTAAATAATATATATTTTTTTTAACTGACTAAAATAATACGGAGAGATCAGAGCATGGTTTTCAGTGGGAAGTGGTGGGAATGGGTTAAAATCAAGAAAAAAAAAAATATGCGTGGGGTCCCCCCTCCTAAGCATAACCAGCCTCGGGCTCTTTGAGACGGTCCTGGTTGTAAAAAATACGGCGGGGGGGAATGACAGGGGATCCCCCGTAATTTCACAACCAGCACCGGGCTCTGCGTCCGGTCCTGGTGCCAAAAATACGGGGGACAAAAAACGTAGGGGTGCCCCGTATTTTTAACACCAGCACTGTAACCTCACCGCGAGTAACCTCACCGCAAAGTTCCCACCACTGAAGATAATGGAGCGGCTGTGCAATGCGCCGTCTGACAGCTCAGACGCGCCCAGCCAATCAGGAGAGTGCCACGACGTGGCGCTCCCTGATTGGCTGAAGGGACCCTCTGTGACAGGAGTCACGTGGGGTCCCAGCATTTGGGGAAAGGGGTCCCATGTGTAAACATGGGACCCCTTTCAGTGCGTGGTCCGGGTAAATGCGTTTTTTTTTTTTTTTTTTTGCCAAGTACATGGATTACAAAAAAGAACAGGACACAAGCTACACTGGGTTTTGGTGAGTATAATTTTATTTTCAGGTACACCGTGGATTCTACTTGGAGAAGTGAACATAGGTATGTGTGTGTCGGCATGTATGTAATAAAGTTTTACTTTCACGGTGTGCGTGTACTGTTTTTATTTGGGTATTTTTTTTGCAGTAGAACTACAGGTACCAGCGGGCCCGTTTCCCCCCCGCATGCTGGTACTTGTGGTTCTCCAAGTACCAGCTTGCGGGGGAGGCTTGCTGGGACTTGTAGTTCTGCTGCAAAAAACAATACTCTTTATTTTGTCACTGGGCTATCAGACCCCCATCCGCAGCCCATGGATGGGGGGGGGGGACACAGCCTCGGGCTTCACCCCTGGCCCTTGGGTGGCTGGAGGGGGGACCCCTTGATTTAAGGGGTCCCCACTCCAAGGTACCCCGGCCAGGGGTGACTAGTTAGTGATTTAATGCCACAGCCGCAGGGACAAATATAAAAGTGTCCCCCGGCTGTAGCATTATCTCTCTGACTAGTGGAGCCCGGTGCTGGTGTTAAAAAAAAAACAGGGGGACCCCTACGCTTTTTGTCCCCCGTATTTTTTGCACCAGGACCGGACACAGAGCCTGTGCGTTCCACATACAAGAAGTGAGTTTCCATCGCTCTCTTGCAGCCTTCCAGTGTCTGTCGAGAATAGATGAGAAAGCAGAAAGAAGGAGGTCGTTGGAATAACTTTTCCTGCTGGAAAGCGAGTATTGTCCCCAGGAAGATAGAATACCTGAAGGAAACATCAGTTAAAGATACTTTTATGAGCCTCGTCTTCCATCTCTTCTATGTGAGTTCGGTACGCACCATTTTAAGACCTCCCCTCACTTTGTGTCCACTTGTTAAAGATACCTTTATATGAGGATCTCTACTTATGCCTATGTGAGTTTGGTACGTTTCCCCTGTCTGCACCATCTCCATTTTACCCTTACCCTCTCTATACGGGTGGGATATACCATACCATTGGTTTCTTTGCTGCTTATGTTTCCGGTCCGCCTGGGAGATTATCCGTCGTTATGAAGAAGTAGCATTAAGAGGACATCAACCAGACGAACCATTGACCAGAAAAAGGAACCTTTATGAGCTTCAATTACTCAGAATCCACGTGAGTACGGTGTGTACCAAGAAAAAACATCTACTTCTGTATCTTAGGACATCCCCTCTTGTGAATTATCTATTAAAGATACCTTTATATGAGGATTTACATACGTACCAACGTAAGTTCGGTACGCCAATTCTCCCCCTGAATATTCAGTACCTATTCCATTTCCCCTATCATCAGTATTCGTAAATTGGTTAAAGACATACTACACCATCAGTTTCTCCACCTTTGTATTTCCGAGGAAACTATACATCTGTTTTTTGAAGTACCCCTCCTCCTTGGATATCCCGCCAGTGAACTCTCGATGGGAAAAGAAACCTTTATGAACATTGATTATCCTTTGTCCACATGAGTACGGTGTGTACCCCGTGGAATTCTTTCCCGCTTTCAAGAACTTTCCTCCATGAATGTTCCTTTCCAAGACTAGAGACTCCTTCACTATTTGGGACACTCATCATTATTAACCACACATTGTTGGGACACTCCTTATTTTTATGCATTTTTGTAACATTGTGTTGGATAGCGCGTTAAGGTGGTAGTACTTTTCTTGTTGTCCTGGTTGTAAAAATACGGGGGATCCCCTGTCAATCCCCCCCCCCCCCCCCCCCGTATTTTTACAACCAGGACCGGCTCAGAGCCCGAGGCTGGTTATGCTTAGGAGGGGGGACCCCACGCAATTTTTTTCTGGGTTTTTTAAACATTTTTGTACCGTCCAAAAAGTCGAATCCAGGACGCACACTATCCGTCAATTGGTCCGTTTTTCGACAGCGAGACTGTCGAATCCGTTTATTGAATATGTCGAATTCGGGTCCCGGCGGCCAGGATTCGACTGTCGAATTGTGTCGAATTTAAAAACGGTCGAATTCCATTCGGAGTTCGACCGCAACTGCATATACCCCATACTGTGCAAACAAATATAAGGAATACTATTATATTATATATATCATATGGTATGTTCTCTCGCCAACCCCAGTAACTATAATGCACACATACCTGGCTAGTTTTATACCCCCCACACTGTCTACTGCAAGCATGTGGTCTCCTATGTGCTCTGAAAGATAACCGAGGCGGCTCAAACTACCCAGAGTCCTCAGGGCACACGGACACTCCTGATATTAAGGTTAGCCATACTGACTTCATTAAAACCTCATTGATATCCTTAAAATCTGTACTGTAAAGGCCAGGTACACATCTGACAGATATGTCGGCGGCTCGCCAACCTACCGGCCGATCCAGGTAAGTGGACACACTTACCGATTGGCTGCTCGATATGTCTGTCCCTGTCATGCAGCTGGGCGGGCATTTGCCCGGCTAGCTGTGGCATCGGCTCCCGCAGCAAGTGTACCGACGGCCCACACACACACACAGCGCGATGCGCAGATATACCGGACACCACGGCCATGCAGATTTGTCTGTGACCTGCGTCTTTCTCAGACATATCGCTGGTACACATACGCCGAAATATCGCCCATTGTGTGCCCAGCATTACCGTGCCTTGCAGGCAGAGAGTGAACTACACCAACGTAAGCGTCAAAACCAGCACAATAGGGGGGGGGGTATATATATATATATATATATATATATATATATATATATATATATGTGTATATATATATATATATATATATATATATATATATATATATATATATACTTTTAAGCTAACATATTGCTGCAAGATTGGTGTGGGTGGGTGTGTGTATATATATATATATATATATATACACACGCGCATCATATATATTTTATATATACACATACATAATGTGCATGTGCAGTACTCCCTGGGCTCCTTTGGGGAGATGGGGGTACAGCAGCCCCCCCAGACTCACCTGGGTCCCCACCACCACGATCTGGGGCAGTTGAATGACGTCGGCTCCCACCGTGTTGAAGACGTCCTGGAGCTTGTTGATGACCGGGATGAGGGCCTCCATGTCTCAGGCCTGTGGCGGTCTACGGATGGAGGGACAGGGGGGCGGGAGCGGCCGCTGCTCTCTGCCGCCTGCACCACCACTAAGCAACCATTCACCTGGCCCACAGCCCTTTGCGGCAGTGAGGACTGATGCGGGAGGGCGCGGAAGATTAGGCGCGCATGCGCTGAACCTCTGCAGCTGCCGGGAAATGTAGTACTCCTGCGCTGATAGGAAGCCGCGGCGGCCATCTTTGGTTTTGGAAAACAGATTAGGGACTTGTATGTGGCGGGTACAATTGTAATACAAAAGAACGAAGTCACTACTCTTTTCGTATGTGCTGGTGCATGGAGTGATAACACACTCTAGTGTGCAGTAATGGGTTTGGGTACATTAGCCCCACAATTACAGGTTTTCTTTTGCCCACACTAAATATGTCCACTGCTGTGTGATAGACTGGTGACCGGAAATACGTCACACTTCAAAAACCAGGAAGTAATGGTTTTATTTTGAAAGGTCCCTGACAGTGACATTGGGAGATAAGAAACTAGAGATAGCAGAGCATGCTCCTGGGGCGTACATTGCTCTCCCTCCAAAATATCTCACCCCCAAGACACTCTGTAAAATAAACATCTATCTATATATTAAGCGGTTTGCTTTCCCCATTCAAGTCACCCATTTGTATTAGAATACATTTTTCTATAATATAATAACACAATAAAAAATATTCGGAATATATTATTATTATTTTTTTTTTTTTATATGGCGCCACAAGGGATCCGCAGCGCCCATTACACAGTACATAAGCAAATGAGCGTAGTTGTATTTTATTATAACGTACACCAAACAGCTAAGAGTAATGAGCTCCCAGCATGCGATGGAAATCGGGTGTGGTTCATTGGGTGGACCACATTTAGTCGACATGTACTAGGGCAACATGAGTTTTTTTTAACTTTTTTTTTGTGTTGTTTTCGTAAAATTACGGGGAACCCCAATTAGTGCACCGGGTCCCCTCGCAGTTACCATTCCCAATTGTAGTCCACGTGGATCGTTAAGTATGGAAAAGGTCAAAAAATGTAAATTGTGAAAAACGCATGTCGACCTAATGACCATGTAGACCTAGTGATCATGTCGACAAAACATGGTCGACACAATGTATGTCGACTTAACTCAAGTCGACCTAATGACCGCCATCCATGGAACTCACTACATTTTAACATGTTTTCCCAACTTTTTCTTGATTTGCTATCCACGTGGACTACGATCAGGAATAGTAACCTGCGGCTAGCGCAGAGATAGCGGAACAAGACTCCTTGCACCAGTATGGCGAGCCCACAAGGGTATACATTTCTGCTGATGGTGGTTACACATTACGAAACATACAAGATTTGACGCAGATCACTAAAAAAAAACGTGTGTCTGCCATTGTCATGTCACCCAGTGGCAAACGCAGGATTTCTAGATGGGGGTTTCCAAATGCAGTCCACAATTTGTCACTCTGCAGAACATTGGAGCAAGTGCATGAGTCTGGGGGAGCAGTAGAAAAACCTAGTAACGACTCTGAACATTAATGTAATTATTGTCTTTTTATACACTGGATACTGTATGGAATGCGGTATTAATATTTAGCACTACAAATGGTCCATGGTATAAGCCTATATTAAACATATTTAAAAAACATAAATAAGTGGTCAAGAAAATATTAAACATACCATTATAAATAAATACAAAAACATAATAGAACCAGTACTGCACTTCCTAAGTACACATTCCCCCACCTCATGGTAAGGCTCCTGTCTCTTCTTCCTGTCAGCTACTCTCTGGTCCAGAGCACTGATTGAGGACTCAGAACCCCACACACACAGCAAACCTGGTAGAATAATCTGATACCACTGGGCATGTGCAGCAGCTCTGCTATGTCTCTTAAACGGCATGATGTGGCGGCAGCTCTAGTAATCATAGTATCTAAGGATGAAAAAATAGGATTTTGATTACCTACCGGTAAATCCTTTTCTTGTAGTCCGTAGAGGATGCTGGGATCCACATTAGTACCATGGGGGTATAGACGGGTCCACCAGGAGCCATTGGCACTTTAAGAGTTTGAAAGTGTGGGTTGGCTCCTCCCTCTATGCCCCTCCTACCAGACTCAGTCTAGAAACTGTGCCCGAGGAGACGGACATCTTCGAGAGAAGGATTTAACACAGATAGTGGTGAGATTCATACCAGCTCACACATACAAGGCACAACAAGCTAACTTGCTTGAAACGCTCAGCAACTGTGAAACATTACTTACCAAGTAACAATGTAGTACTCAACTAAAACGAATTGGTACTGAACCAAATAACAATAGCAGGAAAACGAAGCACTGGGCGGGCGCCCAGCATCCTCTACGGACTAGGTGAAAAGGATTTACCGGTGGTAACCAGAATCCTATTTTCTCTTATGTCCTAGAAGATGCTGGGGTCCACATTAGTACCATGGGGATGTATCAAAGCTCCCAGAACGGGAGGGAGAGCGCGGAGGCTCCTGCAAAACTGATTGGCCTCTGATGATCTGAAGTTCAGTCAAAGTATCGAACTTGTAAAACTTTGCAAACGTGTTCGACCCAGACCAAGTTGCAGCTCGGCAAAGTTGCAATGCCGAGACACCCCGGGCAGCCGCCCAGGAAGATGCCACCTTACGAGTAGAGTGGGCCTTAACAGATTTTGGACACGGCAGTCCTGCCGTAGAATAAGCGTGCTGGATAGTGAACCTAATCCAGCGAGAGATCGTCTGCTTAGAAGCAGGACACCCAATTTTCTTGGGATCATATAGGACAAACAGAGAGTCCGACTTACTGTCACGAGAAGTTCTCTTCACATAGATCTTCAGAGCCCTTACAACATCCAAGGACTTTGAAGTAATTGAGGAGTCAGTAGCCACCAGCACCACAATAGGTTGGTTGATATGAAATGCCGACACAACCTTCGGAAGAAACTGCTGACGTGTCCGGAGCTCAGCTCTATCTTCATGGAAGATCAAGTAAGGGCTTTTACAGGATAAAGCCCCCAATTTGGACACGCGTCTAGCAGAAGCCAAGGCCAACAACGTGACCGCCTTCCATGTAAGAAATTTGACCTCTACCTCCTGTAGAGGTTCAAACCAATCCGACTGGAGGAACTGCAACACCACGTTAAGGATCCAAGGCGCCGTAGGTGGTACAAAGGGAGGTTGGATATGAAGAACTCCCTTCAAAAAGGTTTGAACCTCAGGGAGGGCAGTCAATTGTTTCTGAAAGAAAATGGATAGGGCCGAAATCTGGACCTTCACACATCGATCCTAACCTCAGGCCCATATCCACTCCTACTTGCAGGAAGAGGAGAAAACGTCCGAATTGAAACTCCACCGTAGGATTCACACCAAGAAACATATTTCTTCCAAATACGATGGTAATGTTTAGACGTTACCCCTTTCCTAGCCTGTATGAGGGTAGGAATGACCTTCTTCGGAATGCCCTTCCGAGCAAGTATCAGGCACTCAACTTCCATGCCGTCAAACGTAGCCGCGGAAAGTCTTGATAGGCGAACGGCCCCTGCTGCAGCAGGTGCTCCTGAAGAGGAAGAGGCCTCGGCTCTTCTTGCAGTATATCCAGAAGATCCGCGTACCAAGCCCTTCTTGGCCAGTCTGGGGCAATGAGGATCGCTTGAACCCTTGTCCTCCTTATGAGCTTTATGATTCTTGGGATGAGTGGGAGTGGTGGAAACACGTACACTGACTGGAACACCCCCACGGAGATACCAGGGCATCCACTGCCACTGCCTGTGTGTCCCTCGACCTGTAACAATACCGCCGAAGCTTCTTGTTGAGACGAGAGGCCATCATGTTTATTTGGGGTAACCCCCAAAGATCTGTTATTTCCTTGAACACCTCCGGATGGAGACCCCACTCCCCTGTATGGAGATCGTGTCTGCTGAGGAAGTCTGCTTCTGTTAGGGTCTCCTGCTCTGTGCTGCCACGTCGTCATGGCAACCGGGAGACAAGTGCTAGCGGAGTAACCTGAGCGTAGCTGATACTCCGGTTCGGGTCTTTTGCTGTGCAGTGGTTACAGGCTCTGTGCACGGCAGGGGATCCGGTGCTGGTTTTTGTGCTCACAGTCTGTGAGGTCTGAGTGGGGCGTGGACAGCACCTGCTATATAAACCCTCTTCTCAGGTTAGGCAGATGCTGCTGAATCTTTGTTGGTTAGTCAGTTCCTGAAAGCTAGCTAGTACTGTGTAAACTTTGTATTTGTTTGTTGCTTACTCTGTGAACCTAGCAAGTTTGCGGCTGTATTCTCAGACTTGCCTGCCAAAATCCTTTCTCACTGTGCAAGGTGTTCAGGTGTCAGTTTAGTGGCAGTAAGCTGAACCAGTGCACTGCAAGTGAGGACTAGGATTGTGGAGACTCTCCTTGTGTCTATTATTCCATCTCTGACCAAGGAGTTTACTGCCACACCCGTTGGTAACCCTTTAGGGTTTTGCTGTTGCCCTTAGCAACAGCATTTCGGGTTCTCTACGTATTAAATCACTACATCTCGCTTCTTTCCATCTGAGCATTCCTAATACTAGGGAGACACCCAGTTTCTTAGCCTTTGGGCTTCTCTGTTCACTTTGTGTTTATTTTGTTACCCTATCACCTTCTGTGTATGTAATGTCATATTCCCCAGTCTGTCTGTGAGTTCATTTGTTTTGCATCACTCACCGTTCAAACACCAGTACATTCCTGGTGGCACTGGTGTGCATAACATATTCAGCAGCCTAATACTCCTGTTGAAATTTTGTGGGAATATGGAGCATACCCCTCAAAATACTTTGCAACAGGTGGTCGATCAGGTGCAGGTCCTGACTCGACAATTTAATGATTTGTCCATTAAAATGCACACCTCGCAGGCCGCTGGCGGAGCTCCCGCAGCAGCAGTACCTTCAGGGGTTAAGGAGCCGAAATTAAATCTCCCGGATCGTTTTTCTGGAGATCGCTCGCAGTTCTTTTGTTTCAAGGAGAGCTGCAAGCTATATTTCCAGCTTAGGCCTCAGTCTTCTGGGTCGGAGATTCAGCGGGTGGGCATAGTGATTTCCTTGCTACAAGGAGACCCACAGGTCTGGGCATATGGGTTGCAGCCTGACTGTCCGTCGCTTAAAAGTGTTGATACTTTTTTTACGGCACTGGGCATGTTGTATGATGACCCTGACAAGACGGCCTCAGCCAAGGCTCAGATTTCGATCCTTAAGCAAGGGCGAAGGCCAGTTGAGGTTTATTGTACGGAGTTTCGGAGGTTGGCCCATGATACCTAGTGGAATAACCCAGCCCTGAGACACCAGTACCGAAGAGGTCTTTCTAACCAGTTAAAAGACCAACTGGTACAATATCCCTTGCCTGATAGCTTGGATCAGCTCATGCAGTTATCCATTCGGGTGGATAGACGGCTGAGAGAGCGCAGGCTTGAAAGGGAGACCGAGGTTTCCTTCTTTCCCAAGGGAACCTCAGACTCTGAGGAATTTTCCGAGGAGCCTATGCAGATTGGGGCTACCCGCCTCTCCTCGCGTGAGAAGACGCGGAGGAGACAGCAGGGGTTATGTTTGTACTGTGGGAATAAAGGTCATGTGGTAGTATCATGCCCAGAAAAGCCGGAAAACTTCAGGGCCTGAGGGTGATGGGAAATATCCTGTCAGGTCAGAAGTCGGAATTTCCCAAGAAGACTTTTATCATTCCGGTGACCTTGAAGATCCTCGGTCAAACTGTCAAGACTGAGGCCTTTGTGGACAGTGGGGCCGACGGGGTTTTTATGGACCGCCAATTCGCCCTGAAACACTCTGTTCCCTTAGTACCATTGGCATCGGAAATTGAGATGTGTGGGTTAAACGGGGAACCATTATCCCAGGGTAAAATTACCTCTTGCACTAGCCAGATTTCTTTGTTTATTGGAGCCACACACTCTGAAAAATTGTCCTTTTATGTGACTGTCTGTACTTTTGCCCCATTGGTGTTGGGGTTACCCTGGTTAAGGGCCCACAATCCTCAATTTGACTGGGTCTCTGGGGAGATTCTTAGTTGGGTTACTGATTGTTTCAGGAGTTGCTTGAGCCTTCCAGTCAGGCTTTCGCAGCTAAGTTTGCCAGGATTGCCAGGATGTTATGCAGATTTTGCGGACGTGTTCTCCAAAAGAGTTGCAGAGGTACTACCTCCCCATCGCCCCTATGACTGTGCCATTGATTTGTTGCCGAATGCTAAGCTTCCCAAGAGCAGGTTGTACTCCCTGTCACGTCCTGAGACTCAGGCTATGGCAGAGTACATTCAGGAGAACTTGGCTAAGGGATTTATCAGACCTTCACAGTCTCCAGTTGGGTCGGGGTTCTTCTTCGTGGGTAAAAAGGACGGTTCGTTGCGACCCTGCATCGACTTCAGGGAATTGAACCGTATCACGATTAAAAACTCATACCCACTGCCTCTCATTTCGGTCTTGTTTGACCAGCTTCGTACTGCCACCATTTTTTCTAAGATTGACCTACGCGGTGCGTACAATCTAATCCGAATAAGAGAGGGGGATGAATGGAAGACTGCCTTTAATACCCACTCAGGGCATTATGAATATTTGGTGATGCCTTTTGGGCTCTGTAATGCCCCGGCAGTCTTCCAGGACTTCATGAACGATGTGCTCAGGGAATATTTGGATAGATTCTTAGTTGTATACTTAGATGACATCCTAATCTTCTCCCATTCCCTGGAGGAACATCGGAAGCATGTACGCTTAGTCCTCCAGAAACTCAGAGACCACCGGCTTGGGGCGAAGCTGGAGAAGTGCGAATTTGAAGTTCAGCAAATCGCATTTCTAGGATATATTATCTCCCCAGAAGGTTTCCAAATGGAGGGTTCCAAGGTACAGGCAGTCCTGGATTGGGTGCAGCCCACTAGTTTGAAGGCGCTTCAGCGTTTCCTGGGCTTTGCGAATTTTTATAGACGATTTATCGCTGGATTTTCGTCTATAGTGGCGCCCTTGGTGGCACTCACTAAGAAAGGGGCGAATGTTGCTCACTGGTCTTGTGAGGCCAAAGCGGCTTTTGCCCGTCTCAAAAGGGCATTTGTCTCGGCCAAGGTGCTGCGACACCCAGATCCAGAGCGTCCTTTTGTGGTGGAGGTGGATGCCTCTGAGATGGGTATTGGGGCAGTGCTCTCTAAGATGGGGGTGTCTGATAATCGCCTTCATCCCTGTGCTTACTTTTCCTGTAAATTTTCGCCTGCCGAGATGAATTATGACGTGGGTAACCGGGAATTGTTGGCTATTAAGGATGCACTCGAGGAGTGGAGACACTGGCTTGAGGGGGCTAAGTTTGTGGTCTCAATTCTCACCGACCATAAGAATTTGGCATATTTAGAGTCAGCGAAGCGCCTCAATGCCAGGCAGGCACGATGGGCTTTGTTTTTTGCTCGCTTTAATTTTTTGATAACATATCGCCCTGGGTCAAAAAACATCAAGGCTGATGCGCCCTCGCAGAGTTTTGCTCCAATCCAGGAGACCACCGAGGAGCCATTGCCCATTGTGTCCCCATCATGTATTGAAGTGGGCATTACCCAGGACCTCTTGTCATTAGTCCTTAGAGCACAGGAGCAGGCTCCTCCAGACCTTCCGGTAGATCTTTTGTTTTTGCCTCCTAGGTTAAGACAGCGAGTGTTCCTGGAATTCCATGCCAAGAAGTCGGCAGGTCACCCGGGTATTGCCAGAACTCGGGAGTTGCTATCTAGGACGGTGTGGTGGCCCTCGGTGGCTAGGGATGTGGATCAGTGGGTTCGGTCATGTGACATCTGTGCCCGAAATAAGACTCCTAGAGGGGTTCCTATTGGCCCATTACATCCACTCTCTATTCCATCTAAGCCATGGACCCATATTTCAATGGATTTTGTGGTGGACTTGCCCAAATCCTCGGGGATGACAGCCATCTGGGTTGTCGTTGACAGGTTTTCGAAGATGGCGCACTTCGTTCCATTGGTTGGGCTGCCATCGGCCAGACGCCTGTCTGAATTATTTATGCTGCATGTTGTGCGCCTCCACGGGTTGCCACTTGATGTGGTCTCTGACCGCGGATCCCAGTTTGTGGCCAAATTCTGGAGGGCATTTTGTTCCGATCTCCAGATTTCTGTCAGCTTGTCGTCAGGCTACCATCCGCAGTCTAATGGGCAGACTGAAAGGGTGAACCAGTCCTTGGAGCAGTTCCTCAGGTGTTATGTCTCCAAATGTCACACTGACTGGGTGGCTCATCTGTCCATGGCGGAGTTTGCCTATAACAACGCGGCTCACTCTGCTACAGGGCTCTCTCCCTTCCTTTGTGTGTATGGGCATCATCCTTAGGCCAATTCTTTTGACCCCCTGGACTCCACGCCTGGTGGTTCCTCTGTGGTTTCGGTCCTTAGAGGTATTTGGAGGAAAGTGAAGAAAGCCCTTGTGTCTGTGTCATTAGTGACCAAAAGGGTTTTTGATAAGCGGAAAAGACCCTGCAGCTTCAAATTAGGAGACTTCGTCTGGTTGTCTACCAAGAATTTGAAGTTGAGACAGCCATCTCATAAGTTAGGCCCCCGGTTCATCGGTCCTTATAAGATCACTAGGGTTATCAATCCGGTGGCACTTCAGTTAGATCTACCCCGTTCTTTGGGTATCATTTCATTGTTCCCTTTTAAAACGTGCGATTAGTAATCCTTCTTCCAGTGGAAGACCTTCCCCTCTTCTGATACGTGGCCAGAGGGAGTTTGTTGTTGAAAGGATTCTTGACTCCAAGATGGTTCGGGGTCGGCTGTCATTTTTGGTGCACTGGAAGGGGTATGGCCCGGAGGAGCGGTCGTGGGTGCGCAGTTGTGATCTTCATGCCCCCAGACTGTTACGCTCTTTATTCTCGCAGTTCCCCGATAAACCCGGTGGTAGGGGTTCTTTGACCCCTCGTCAGAGGGGGGGTACTGTTAGGGTCTCCTGCTCTGTGCTGCCACGTCGTCATGGCAACCGGGAGACAAGTGCTAGCGGAGTAACCTGAGCGTAGCTGATACTCCGGTTCGGGTCTTTTGCTGTGCAGTGGTTACAGGCTCTGTGCACGGCAGGGGATCCGGTGCTGGTTTTTGTGCTCACAGTCTGTGAGGTCTGAGTGGGGCGTGGACAGCACCTGCTATATAAACCCTCTTCTCAGGTTAGGCAGATGCTGCTGAATCTTTGTTGGTTAGTCAGTTCCTGAAAGCTAGCTAGTACTGTGTAAACTTTGTATTTGTTTGTTGCTTACTGCAAATAGGCCTTGGGATTTGGTATTACACTCTGCCAATCCAGACCTAGCAGTAAGACTGGAGTCAGTTGTTTAACCTGCTGGGGTTCTTTTGCTACTCTGTGAACCTAGCAAGTTTGCGGCTGTATTCTCAGACTTGCCTGCCAAAATCCTTTCTCACTGTGCAAGGTGTTCAGGTGTCAGTTTAGTGGCAGTAAGCTGAACCAGTGCACTGCAAGTGAGGACTAGGATTGTGGAGACTCTCCTTGTGTCTATTATTCCATCTCTGACCAAGGAGTTTACTGCCACACCCGTTGGTAACCCTTTAGGGTTTTGCTGTTGCCCTTAGCAACAGCATTTCGGGTTCTCTACGTATTAAATCACTACATCTCGCTTCTTTCCATCTGAGCATTCCTAATACTAGGGAGACACCCAGTTTCTTAGCCTTTGGGCTCCTCTGTTCACTTTGTGTTTATTTTGTTACCCTATCACCTTCTGTGTATGTAATGTCATATTCCCCAGTCTGTCTGTGAGTTCATTTGTTTTGCATCCCTCACCGTTCAGACACCAGTACATTCCTGCTGGCACTGGTGTGCATAACAGCTTCCCAGTTGTCTACTCCCAGAATGAAGATGGCTGACAGCGCCAGCGCGTGCTTTTCTGTCCAGAGGAGTATTCATGCCACCTCTGATATAGCCGCTCTGCTCTTTGTTCCGCCTTGTCGGTTTATGTAAGCCACTGTTGTTACGTTGTCCGACTGCACTTGAATGGCCGATTCCTTAGAAGAGGGGCCGCCTGAAGAAGACCGTTGTAGACGACTCTTAGTTCCAGGATATTGATGGGCAGGCCGGCATCCAGGCTTGACCACCGACCTTGGAAGGTTACTCCTTGAGTGACTGCTCCCCAGCCCCGAAGGCTCGCATCCGTCGTTAGAAGGACCCAGACCTGAATCCCGAACCTGCCGCCCCCACTAGAAGGTGAGGCAATTGGAGTGAAATCCTGGTCTTTGGCGACAGACAAATTCTCTGGTGCATGTGGAGATGAGACCCCGACCACTTGTCCAGGAGATCCAGTTGGAAGGTCCGAGCGTGGAACCTCCCGTACTGGAGAGCCTCGTAAAAGGCCACCATCTTTCTCAATAGGCGAATGCGTTGATGAACCGACACCCGGGCTGGCTTCAGGACATCCCGGACCATAGCTTGTATCACCAACGCCTTTTCCTGCGGAAGAAACACCCTTTGCACTTCCGTATCCGGGATCATTCCCAGAAAGGACAACCTCTGGGTTGGTACCAAATGTGACTTTGGAAGGTTCAGAATCCAACCAGGACTCCTGAGGAGGCGTGTTGTGAGAACAATGGACTGCAGCAGCTTCTCCTTGGATGATGCCTTTATCAGCAGATCATCCAGATATGGAATTATGTTCACACCCTGCTTGCGGAGGAGAATCATCATTTCTGCCATCACCTGGGTAAACACCCTTGGAGCTGTGGAGAGGCCGAATGGCAAAGCCTGGAACTGGAAATGAGAGTCCAGCAATGCGAAACGGAGATAAGCCTGATGCGGCAGCCAGATTGGAATGTGGAGGTACGTATCCTTGATATCCAGTGATACCAGGAATTCCCCCTCTTCCAGACCTGATATCACCGCCCTGAGAGACTCCATCTTGAACTTGAACTCCTTTAGAAAGGGGTTCAATGATTTTAGGTTCAGAATGGGCCTGACCGAACCATCCGGTTTCAGTACCACGAAAAGGTTCGAGTAGTAACCCTTGTTCTGCATGTGAGGTGGTACTGGCACAATGACCTGTGCCTCCACCAGTTTTTGGACAGCGCCTTGTAATACAGTGCTGTCTGCCAACAGAGTTGGCAAGCCTGATTTGAAAAAGCGAGGTGGAGGGCGACTCTGAAATTCCAGCCTGTATCCCTGGGACACAATATCTATCACCCAGGGATCCAGGCCGGATGATACCCAAACGTGACTGAAGTATCTGAGTCTCGCTCCCACTGGCCCCACCTACAGGCCGCGCGGTCCACCGTCATGTGGAGGACTTTGGTGTACCTGAAGCAGGCTTTTGTTCCTGTTCCTTGTTTTGTTGGACTTATCCGACCTCCCCTAAAGAAGGTATTGGACGTCCTGGCCTTTCTTGGCTTGTTAGGCCGAAAGGACTGCGTTGCAGATGAAGAGAAGGATTTCTTCGGAGCAGGTGCTGCTGAGGGAAGAAACGGAGACTTACCCACTGTAGCCGCGAATATCCACGCGTCTAGAGCTTCCCCAAAGAGAGCCTGACCTGTATAGGGTAGGGACTCCACACTTTTTCTGGATTCCGCTTCGGACGACCACTGGACCAGCCACAATCCCCGATGAGCTGAAACAGACATGGAAGATATTCCCGCAGCCATGGAATCCAGGTCCTTCATGGATTCTGCTATAAAACCTGCTGAATCATGTATGTTGCGTAAATATAATGCAACATCATCCCTATCCATCGTATCCAAATCCTCAAGTAAGGTAGCCGACCACTTTACTATTGCCTTTGCAATCCATGCCGTAGCAATAGTGGGACGTAATATGGCCCCTGATGCAGTGTACATTGATTTAAGCGTGTCATTAATTTTTCTATCAGCCGGCTCCTTTAAGGCGGTAGATCCTGGAACAGGCAAAACCACCTTCTTTGAGAGTCTGGACAAAGATGCGTCAACAATCGGCAGGTTTTCCCATTTTTTCCTATCCTCCTCAGGGTAAGGAAATGCCACCTGAACCCTTTTAGGGACCTGGTATTTTTTCTCAGGTTTTTCCCATGCTTTCTCAAATATAGCATTCAATTCCTTTGATGCAGGGAAGATTAGCAAGGCTTTTTTATTTTCGGTGAAAAAAGCCTCCTCAACCTGCTCAGGTGTGGTATCATTAACATTTAACACACCCCTGATAGCCTCTATCAACAATTGCAACCCCTTTGCAAGAGATGCGGACCCCCGCAACACATCCCCATCACCGTCTGTGTCAGAATCAGTATCTGTGTCGTCTTGTTTGACATGCACAAGCGCACGTTTGTGGGGGTATATAGTGGGTCGTCCTGAGGTACCAGAACCGGCCATACAGCCATAGAACTCTGTAATACCTGGGTTGCAGATTCATTATTTGCAACCCTGTCAGAAATCTGAGAAATCCAAGATTTGATAGAGGAAAACCACTCAGGTTCCCTTGCTGGTATCTGTGCTAAACCAGTGCTATCCTGATTACATGGAATGGGAACATCCTGGGAGGATAAATCCTCTGCAGCATATGACACAGTGTCCCTGGACATAGCTAAAGGACACCACCAAACACTCCACACACACACACACACACACACACAGGTGAGGGCAGACAGAGTTTCCCCCCCAAGAATGGCAAGAGAGACACAGAGATTGGAGCCAACCCACACACAGCGCTTTTAGCAAAGGGAGACCCCTTCTTAGCACTGACTGTGCTCCTTAATAGGACCCACAGTCTTATTACAGCCTCCCCTCCATTCTACAACCCCCTGGTACCGTGTACAGTAAGATGGAGTTGCTGTGGAGGGACCTGTTCTTCCTCTCAGCGCTGTGCAGGCAGGAAAATGGCGCTGGAACGCTGCTCTGAGAAGCTCCACCCCCTTAATTGCGCTGTCTTCACGCTCTTTAAGGATTATACTGGCCTGAGGAAAATGTGCTGGCTGAGATCTGCAGACCCCAACAGGCTTCTGGACCAGTGCGGGGGTTAGCGCTGGCCCAGGGCGCCCCACCATGTGCCTCTGAGCTTTCCCAGGAGCGCAGTTAATACTGTGCTCCCTCACCGTTGCCGCTATCTTCACACCGGCCCCCCGCTTGCTAGGGGGGTTGGTGACTCACTCACCACATCTTCAGCTCTGTAAGGGGTTGGCGGCATGCTGCTGGGGCGAGCGGTCCCCTGTGGTGGAGAACGATCCGACCCCTCTGGAGCTCAGTGTCCAGTCAGCGGAGACAGTGGCTCAGACCCCGCAGGGCGGACACTGCTCCCCCCCTTAGTCCCTCACTGCAGGGAGGCTGTTGCCAGCAGCCTCCCTGTAAAAACATAAACTCTAAAAATAAACTTTTCCAGAAAAGCTCTGTAGAGCTCCCCTAGCTATGACCGGCTCCTCCGGGCACATTTTCTAAACTGAGTCTGGTAGGAGGGGCATAGAGGGAGGAGCCAGCCCACACTCTCAAACTCTTAAAGTGCCAATGGCTCTTGGTGGACCCGTCTATACCACCATGGTACTAATGTGGACCCCAGCATCCTCTAGGACGTAAGAGAAAGACAATTTGTCCATCGTGTTCAACCTGTTTGTGGTCTCCTATGCAGTTTTATTTTAGGACTAAATATTTATATTTTAGGACTAGTTATATTAACTTTAACGCTTGTCTAGCACCATATCCCTGAATATCTTTATCCAATAGGAATTTATCTAACCCATTCTTAAAGGTGTTAACTGAATACACCGTTACTACTCTCTCAGTATTGTCCTTACTGTGAAAAAAACTTTTTGCCTCATTGTGTGGGAACTCCTCTCCTCTAACCTAAGTGAGTGTCCACATGTCCTCTGTGCTGATCTTATTAAAAACAGGTCCCTTGCAAGTTCTTATATATATTTGTAGATGTTGATCATGTCCCCTCTTAGTCTCCTCTTTTCCAGTGTAAACATGCCTAGCCTTGCAAGCCTTTCCTCGTATTCCAACGTCTCCATGCCCTTAATTAGTTTGGTCGCCTGCCTCTGAACCTTTTCTAGCTCCAGAATATCCTTTTTTGTAGTATGGTGCCCAAAATTGCACACAGTATTCAAGATGCGGCCTCACTAGTGATTTATATAATGGGAGTATAACACTCTCGTCCCTTGCATCAATTCCCCGTTTTACGCATGCTAATATCTTATTAGCCTTTTTTGCTGCAATCCTACTTTGGGTACTACTGCTTAGTTTGTTATCTATGTGAACACCTAAGTCAGTACAGAATCTACTTTACCCAGCTGATGATGCAAGACGTTGATTTCTACAGAAAATTGACACATCTCCCTACCAATGTTAAGTCTCTTGGTGGGGATTCAGTTATCCATAGTACTCAAGCTAGGTACACGCTGTCAGATTTTTTTGGTCTGCCCGACAATCGGACAATTTTCAGGAAATTGTAGGCACCAATATCTGAGCTACACACTAAAATATTTTATTTTTTAAGTTACCAATTTTCTGCCACATGAAACTGCATTTGCTTAGATACACCCAAAGATTATTGAAAATGCACACACACTATGGCCCTCATTCCGAGTTGTTCGCTCGTTCTTTTTCTTCGCATCGGTGCGATTAGTCGCAAACTGCGCATGCGCAATGTTCGCAGTGCGCCTGCGCCAAGTAAATTAGCACAAAAGTTTGGTATTTTACTCACGGCGTAACAAAGAAATTTCATCGTTCTGCTGAACGTAGTGTGATTGACAGGAAGTGGGTGTTTCTGGGCGGAAACTGACCGTTTTCTGTGTGTGTGTGAAAAAACGCTGGCGTTTCTGGAAAAATCGCGGGAGTGGCTGGAGAAACGGGGGAGTGTCTGGGCGAACGCTGGGTGTGTTTGTGACGTCAAACCAGGAACGAAACTGACTGAACTGATCGCAGTGGCAGAGTAAGTGTTCGAGCTACTCGGAAACTGCAAAGAAATTTCTAATCGCTATTCTATTCGCAATTCTGCTAATCTTTTGTTCGCACTTCTGCAAACCTAAGATTCACTCCCAGTAGGCGGCGGCTTAGCGTGTGCAAAGCTGCTAAAAGCAGCTAGCGAGCGAACAACTCGGAATGAGGGCCTATATCGGGAGATTGTAGCAGATCTTTTTGGTCTGGGATGATAGACCAGAAAATCGATTGTTTGCGAGTGTGGGCAAGATTTTCCAGAATTATCGGCGAAACGCCGACACGATCGTTCCTACACACTATACAATAACTTTGGTCGTTCTTCCAATTATTGGCAAATCGGCCCAATAATTGTATAGTGTGTACCTAGCTTTAGCCTGTGGGCATAGCTCCTTGGTTAAGCGCCCAGAGTTATGCAGTTACCACCCACGGTAAGCCTGCAACTAGCCAAGGAGCCACTAGTTAACAAAGATTTCTGTTTGCACCTCAGGAGGATGAGAGTGGAAATCCAAATGAAGTCCACCCTCTAGGGCTAGTGGTGGGCACTAATTGTATCACTTCGGGCACTTGACCCGGGAGCTAAACCTCACGGAAATTGCCACAGCTACATGAATTCCCCCATTCGTGTTTATCTCTTGACAAGACCTCCTGCCTTTTGTTCAATTCAGCTTGGCTATTCCCAATTACTAGATGCCTCTGCTGGTCATATGGTCTAATCACTGAAGATCTCCAGAGGATGGAAATATCCAACAACCTATATAATAATTGGCCAACTGCTACTCACCTCTTATGTGCACCAGTGGCAACAAGAGGCCGCTACACAGACCAAATGAAAATGAAAGTGATCATGCGGGAAGATGTTATAGCCTGCAGATAATTACATAAAAACACTGATCTGACTGATCCACAACTTGCTGAATATAGAGACAGGATGATGGAAAGAGAAAGAGTGGGGGAAGGGGTAGGTTTTTGATGTGGCAGTTGCCAAAATTGACTAGATTTTCTATCCTTTTGTTTGATTTTCACTTAAGGTTACATTAATCTAACACTGCCCCTCACCTCTGTGGTGCCGTCGGCAGCCACTGGAGGGACAAGAACACACACACACACACACACCCCTCTCATATACTGCCCCTATATACACACTGCACCCTCATACCCTTACATATAGTGCTTCCTATATACAGGGCACCCCCTCCTCCATATCCCGCTTCCGTTATATACTGCATACTCTGCACCCCCTCCTCTATATACTTTGCAGCAACCCCAGGTTACTTGCCATCCCGGGACTCGGCAACAAGTAACAGCAGTAACCAGAAAACAGAAGTAGGAACCACCAGACAGTCCCAAAGCACTCAGAGTGGAGGCATCGGGGACACGTGTGGCCACTTACCGGCGGGGGGAGAAGGTGAATCAGTCTGGCAGGAAGGGGTGAGACCCTCTGTGGCATGAGCAGTGCGGTGACCGGGGGGAGGAGGGGCCAGCAGTGACGCTGGAGATGACGTTGGTGAGGAGGCAGCTAATTGGCTCAACTGCTTTATATATACTGCACGCCAGTGGAGGGGCGGGGTCCTATGCTTGCCCCTCCCACAGCCCCACATAAGCCATGCCCAGACCCCTCCAGCCAGCTGATGGTGGCTACTGGTGTCCTCTACCCCCAGACTGGGTAAGAGCTGTGCGGGGACTGGTGAGCTTACACGTGCCAGTACTGGTTTATATAGTGCAACATCATTATAGCCTGCCCATTACAGATATACAGCATATCTCTCTCTTTCTCTATAATAAGATTTTAAACCTACCGGTAAATCTTTTTCTCCTAGTCCGTAGAGGATGCTGGGGACTCCGTAAGGACCATGGGGATAGACGGGCTCCGCAGGAGACATGGGCACTAAGAAAGAACTTTAGGTATGGGTGTGCACTGGCTCCTCCCTCTATGCCCCTCCTCCAGACCTCAGTTAGAGAAACTGTGCCCAGAGGAGACGGACAGTACGAGGAAAGGATTTTTGTTAATCCAAGGGCAAGATTCATACCAGCCCACACCATCCACACCGTATAACTTTGGATATATACGAACCAGTTAACAGTATGAAACAACACAGCATTAGTCCGAGACTGATGAAAAACTGTAACATAACCCTTATGTAAGCAAAACTATATACAAGTCTTGCAGAAGTAGTCCGCACTTGGGACGGGCGCCCAGCATCCTCTACGGACTAGGAGAAAAAGATTTACCAGTAGGTTTAAAATCTTATTTTCTCTTACGTCCTAGAGGATGCTGGGGACTCCGTAAGGACCATGGGGATTATACCAAAGCTCCCAAACGGGCAGGAGAGTGCGGATGACTCTGCAGCACCGACTCAGCAAACATGAGGTCCTCCTCAGCCAGGGTATCAAACTTGTAGAACTTTGCAAAGGTGTTTGAACCCGACCAAGTAGCAGCTCGGCACAGCTGTAATGCCGAGACCCCTCGGGCAGCCGCCCAAGAAGAGCCCACCTTCCTAGTGGAATGGGCCTTTACCGATTTTGGTAACGGTAATCTAGCCGTAGAATGAGCCTGCTGAATCGTGTTACAGATCCAGCGAGCAATAGTCTGCTTCGAAGCAGGGGCGCCAACTTTGTTGGCTGCATACAGGACAAACAATGCTTCTGTTTTTCTGACCCTAGCCGTTCTGGCCACGTAAATTTTCAAAGCCCTGACCACATCAAGGGACTCGGAATCCTCCAACTCTCGCGTAGCCACAGGCACCACAATAGGTTGGTTCATATGGGTCCGCAATTCCGCTCTATCCATATGGAAAACCAGATAAGGGCTTTTATGAGACAAAGCCGCCAATTCCGACACTCGCCTAGCCGAAGCCAAGGCTAACAACATGACCACCTTCCAAGTGAGATATTTTAATTCCACTGTTTTAAGTGGTTCAAACCAGTGTGACTTAAGGAAGCTCAACACCACGTTAAGGTCCCAAGGTGCCACCGGAGGTACAAAAGGAGGCTGAATATGCAGCACTCCTTTCACAAAAGTCTGTACTTCTGGAAGAGAAGCTAATTCCTTCTGAAAGAAAATGGATAGGGCCGAAATCTGAACCTTAATGGTGCCTAATTTTAGGCCCAAATTCACTCCAGTTTGTAGGAAGTGAAGGAAACGGCCCAGATGGAATTCTTCCGTAGGAGCATTCCTGGCCTCACACCAAGAAACATACTTCCGCCATATTCAGTGATAATGTTTAGCTGTCACGTCCTTCCTAGCCTTCCTTTATCAGAGTAGGAATGACCTCATCCGGAATGCCCTTTTCCGCTAGGATCCGGCGTTCAACCGCCATGCCGTCAAACGCAGCCGCAGTAAGTCTTGGAACAGACAGGGCCCCTGTTGTAACAGGTCCTGTCTTAGAGGAAGAGGCCACGGATCTTCTGTGAGCATTTCCTGCAGATCCGGATACCAGGCCCTTCGCGGCCAATCTGGAACAATGAGAATTGTCTGTACTCCTCTTTTCCTTATTATTCTCAACACCTTGGGAATGAGAGGAAGAGGAGGAAACAAATAGACCGACTGGAACACCCACGGTGTCACTAGGGCGTCCACTGCCACCGCCTGAGGGTCTCTTGACCTGGCGCAATACCTCTGTAGTTTTTGTTTAGGCCGGACGCCATCATGTCTATCTGGGGCAGGCCCCACTGACTTGCAATCTGTACGAAGACTTCCTGATGAAGTCCCCACTCTCCTGGATGTAGATCGTGTCTGCTGAGGAAGTCTGCTTCCCAGTTGTCCACTACCGAAATGAACACTGCTGACAGTGCGCCCACATGATTTTACGCCCAGCGAAGAATCCTGGTGGCTTCCGCCATTGCCATTCTGCTCCTTGTGCCGCCTTGATGGCTTACATAAGCTACTGCGGTGATGTTGTCTGACTGGATCAGAACCGGTAGGTCGCGAAGCAAAGTCTCCGCTTGACGAAGGGCGTTGTATATGGCCCTCAGTTCCAGGACGTTGATGTGAAGACAAGTTTCTTGACTTGACCAAAGACCTTGGAAGCGTCTTCCTTGTGTGACTGCTCCCCAACCTCGGAGGCTCGCGTCCGTGGTCACCAGATCCCAGTCCTGAATGGCGAATCTGCGACCCTCCAGAAGGTGCGAACTCTGCAGCCACCACAGGAGAGATACCCTGGCCCTGGGGGACAGGGTGATCAACTGATGAATCTGTAGATGTGACCCGGACCACTTGTCCAGTAGGTCCCATTGGAAAGTCCTCGCATGGAACCTGCCGAAAGGAATGGCCTCGTAAGATACCACCATCTTTCCCAGGACTCGAGTGCAGTGATGCACCGACACCTGTTTTGGCTTCAATAGGCCCCTGACCAGAGTCATGAGTTCCTGGCCGTTTACTATCGGAAGATAAACCCTTTTCTGGTCCGTATCCAGAATCATGCCTAAGAAGGTCAAACGAGTCGTAGGAACTAACTGTGACTTCGGGATATTGAGAATCCAGCCGTGTTGCTGTAACACCTTCAGTGAAAGTGACACGCTGTTCAACAACTGCTCTCGTGATCTCGCTTTTATTAGGAGATCGTCCAAGTATGGGATAATTGTGACACCCTGCTTGTGCAGGAGCACCATCATTTCCGCCATTACCTTGGTGAAAATCCTCGGGGCCGTGGAAAGCCCAAACGGCAACGTCTGAAATTGGTAATGACAATCCTGTACCGCAAATCTCAGGTACGCCTGATGAGGTGGATATATGGGAACATGAAGGTATGCATCCTTTATGTCCAGGGATACCATAAAATCCCCCCCTTCTAGGCTGGCGATGACCGCTCTGAGCGATTCCATCTTGAACTTGAACCTTTTCAAGTATAGGTTCAAGGATTTTAAATTTAAAATGGGTCTAACCGAACCGTCCGGTTTCGGGACTACAAATAGGGTTGAGTAATACCCCCTCCCTTGTTGAAGCAGGGGAACTTTGACCACCACCCGTTGAAGACACAATTTTTGAATTGCATTTAAAACTATCTCCCTCTCTGGGGGAGAAGCTGGTAGGGCCGATTTTAAAAACCGGCGAGGGGGCACCTCTTCGAATTCCAGCTTGTAACCCTGGGAGACAATTTCTATTGCCCAGGGATCCACCTGTGAGTGAACCCAGATGTGGCTGAACAGTCGAAGACGTGCCCCCACTGGGGCGGACTCCCTCAGCGGAGCCCCAGCGTCATGCCGTGGATTTTGTAGAGGCCGGGGAGGACTTCTGCTCCTGGGAACTAGCTGTGGTTGGCAGCTTTTTCCCTCTGCCCTTACCTCTGGCAAGAAAGGACGATCCTCGTGCTCTCTTGTTTTTATTTGAACGAAAGGACTGCATTTGATAATGTGGCGCTTTCTTAGGCTGTGAGGGAATATAAGGCAAAAAATTTGATTTACCTGCCATAGCTGTGGAGACCAGGTCCGAGAGACTTTCCCCAAACAATCCTCACCCCTGTAAGGTAAAACCTCCATATGCCTCTTTGAGTCGGCATCACCTGTCCATTGCCGGGACCATAGGACTCGTCTAGCAGAAATTGACATAGCGTTGACTCTAGAACCCAGTAGGCCAATGTCTCTTTGAGCATCCCTCATATATAAGACAGCATCTTTAATATGACCCAGGGTTAATAAAATGGTATCCTTATCCAGGGTATCCAATTCTGCCGATAAGGTATCCGTCCACGCTGCTACAGCGCTACAAACCCAAGCCGACGCTATCGCCGGTCTGAGTAAGGTACCAGAGTGTGTGTAAATGGACTTTAATGTAGCCTCCTGCTTGCGATCAGCACAATCCCTGAGGGTAGCCGTATCTTGGGATGGCAGTGCTACCTTTTTGGATAAGCGTGTCATCGCTTTGTCTACCCTTGGGGAGGATTCCCCCCGTATCCTGTCCTTTGCCGGGAAAGGATACGCCATAAGAATCCTTTTGGGAATCTGCAGTTTCTTGTCTGGAGATTCCCAAGCTTTTTCAAATAACTCGTTCAGCTCATGAGAAGGGGTGAAGGTTACCTCAGGTTTCTTTTCCTTATACATGTGTACCCTCGTGTCAGGGACCGAGGGCTCCTTTGTGATATGCAAAACATCCTTTATTGCAATAATCATATATTGAATACTTTTAGCCAATTTTGGCTGTAACTTTGCATCATCGTAGTCGACACTAGAGTCAGAATCCGTGTCGGTATTAGTGTCTACTATTTGGGATAGTGAGCGCTTTTGAGACCCCGAGGGTCCCTGCGACATAGGGGCAGGCAGGGCCTGATTCTCTGCATAATTCCTGGACTCAGCTTTGTCCAACCTTTTGTGCAATAAATTTACATTAGCACTTAAAACATTCCACATATCCACCCAGTCAGGTGTCTGTGTTGCCGACGGAGACACCACATTCATTTGCTCCACCTCCTCACTAGGAAAGCCTTCTACCTCAGACATGCCGACACACGCGTACCGACACACCACACACTCAGGGAATCCTCTTATCTGAAGATAGTTCCCCCACAAGGCCCTTTGGAGAGACAGAGAGAGAGTATGCCAATGACCCAGGAAAAAACACAGTATGTTTACCCAGATAGCACTGTATTCATCTATTTGCACCAAATTATGTGCCCCCCCCTTCTTTAAAACCCTATTTCACCGTGGTAAGCAGGGGAGAGTCCGGGGAGCTTCCTCTCAGCGGTGCGCTGTGGAGAAAATGGCGCTGGTGAGTGCTGAGGAACAAGCTCCGCCCCCTCAGCGGCGGGCTTCGGTCCCGCTGAAATATTCAAAACTGGCGGGGGATCTCTTTTATATACAGTGCCCAGTCTGTATATATGTTTATTGCCAGATTTGGAGGTCCTTATTGCTGCCCAGGGCGCCCCCCCTGCGCCCTGCACACTTACAGTGACTGCTGTGTGTGTGTGCTGTGTGGGAGCAATGGCGCACAGCACTACTGCTGTGCGTTACCTCAATGAAGATCTGAAGTCTTCTGCCGCCTTTGGAGTCTTCTTTCTTCTCATACTCACCCGGCTTCTATCTTCTGGCTCTGCGAGGAGGACGGCGGCGCGGCTCTGGGACGAACGGCGGGGTGAGACCTGCGTTCCGTTCCCTCTGGAGCTAATGGTGTCCAGTAGCCTAAGAAACAGAGCCTAACATTAAAGTAGGTCTGTTTCTCTCCCCTCAGTCCCTCGATGCAGGGAGTCTGTTGCCAGCAGTGCTCCCTGAAAATAAAAAACCTAACAAAATACTTTCTTTTCAGGAAAACTCAGGAGAGCTCCCTGTAATGCACCCAGTCTCCTCTGGGCACAGTAATAAACTGAGGTCTGGAGGAGGGGCATAGAGGGAGGAGCCAGTGCACACCCATACCTACAGTTCTTTCTTAGTGCCCATGTCTCCTGAGGAGCCCGTCTATCCCCATGGTCCTTACGGAGTCCCCAGCATCCTCTAGGACGTAAGAGAAATATATATATATATATATATATAAAGCATTTTGACGGGCTTTTAGCTAGTATGTATATAAATGGCAAGTGACCCCTGATTTCATGAGCACTGTGCCATGCAGTCAGGAGCGGAGATTCATTTCTTGTTCAGAAGTGATTACAGAGGCTGGCCAGCAGAGTTCCCCAGTGTCTGCTTATTAAGCAAACTACAGACTTGTATAGGACTAGTGAGGATTTCAAAGAAAAGTCCCAGGAAGGATTTACATTCCCTGTAAAGTTTTCTGTTTGTGATAAATGTTGTATTTTTTTGTAAGTCTTTGTAACTGTAAAGATGTGGGGTTGTTGTCTGTGGTATTTCCATGGCTTCCTAATAGCGCTGGCAGAGCTGCACAATTAAGAACAGGTCATACATATGCTAAATATGTCGCTGAGCGTTACTTATTGGGTGCACACCCAAGTGGATGACATATAAATAGATCAAGAAACACACCCAACTGGCACTTCACACAAGTCACACGCGTAGCATCAGGTCACATATGTATGTGATTATTTCTTATCTCTATGATCATCCATCACTACCAACTGATACCCCTTTTCCACTTGAAGCACGGGTCGCAGCCGGGAGCCTGACACGGCTGCGACCCGTGCTAGAGCCCCCTTCTACACTAGCTCACCAACCCGGCATATTGCCGGGTTGGTGATGCTGCTGCTGATGCGGCAGGGGCGGCGCTGGGAGATCACATGATCTCCCAGCGCCGCCCTCAAATACACTGTGAATGGGAGCCGTGTCACATCGACGCGGCTTCCGTTTACACTACACAACTTACCGGGTTGAACACGTGTTCAACCCGGCCAGCTACCCGGGTAGGATTCCCGGATCACTCGATCCAGGAATTTGCAGGGGGGCCCGTTTCCACTAGGGAAAAACACGGGTAAATGCGCGCCCCCACGCATTTACCCGTGTTTTTAGAGCTAGTGGAAAAGGGGTATCACATTCTAATGAAATTAAATAATAATAATACATTATTATTATTATTTTATTTATGTAGCGCTCAATGAATGCAGTATGAAGTAGAGATGAGCGGGTTCGGTTTCTTTGAATCCGAACCCGCACGAACTTCACTTTTTTTTTCACGGGTCCGAGCGACTCGGATCTTCCCGCCTTGCTCGGTTAACCCGAGCGCGCCCGAACGTCATCATGACGCTGTCGGATTCTCGCGAGACTCGGATTCTATATAAGGAGCCGCGCGTCGCCGCCATTTTCACACGTGCATTGAGATTGATAGGGAGAGGACGTGGCTGGCGTCCTCTCCATTAGAATAGATTAGAAGAGAGAGAGAGAGAGAGAGATTGTGCAGACAGAGTTTACCACAGTGACCAGTGCAGTTGTTGTTAAGTTAACTTTTATTTAATATATCCGTTCTCTGCTATATCCGTTCTCTGCCTGAAAAAAACGATACACAGCAGTCACACAGTGTGACTCAGTCTGTGTGCACTCAGCTCAGCCCAGTGTGCTGCACATCAATGTATAAAAGCTTATAATAATTGTGGGGGAGACTGGGGAGCACTGCAGGTTGTTATAGCAGGAGCCAGGAGTACATAATATTATATTAATTTAAAATTAAACAGTGCACACTTTTGCTGCAGGAGTGCCACTGCCAGTGTGACTAGTGGTGACCAGTGCCTGACCACCAGTATAGTAGTATATTGTTGTATACTATCTCTTTATCAACCAGTCTATATTAGCAGCAGACACAGTACAGTGCGGTAGTTCACTGCTGTGGCTACCTCTGTGTCGGCAGT
This sequence comes from Pseudophryne corroboree, assembly GCF_028390025.1. Taxonomy (NCBI): domain Eukaryota; kingdom Metazoa; phylum Chordata; class Amphibia; order Anura; family Myobatrachidae; genus Pseudophryne; species Pseudophryne corroboree. The sequence goes on along the minus strand of NC_086449.1, from coordinate 794,518,926 downwards.
CGGCACTCGGCAGGCAGTCCGTCCATCCATAATTGTATAATTATATACCACCTAACCGTGGTATTTTTTTTTCTTTCTTTATACCGTCGTCATAGTCATACTAGTTGTTACGAGTATACTACTATCTCTTTATCAACCAGTGTACAGTGCGGTAGTTCACGGCTGTGGCTACCTCTGTGTCGGCAGTCGGCAGGCAGTCCGTCCATCCATAATTGTATTATAATATATACCACCTAACCGTGGTTTTTTTTTCATTCTTTATACCGTCATAGTCAGTCATACTAGTTGTTACGAGTATACTACTATCTCTTTATCAACCAGTGTACAGTGCGGTAGTTCACGGCTGTGGCTACCTCTGTGTCGGCAGTCGGCAGGCAGTCCGTCCATCCATAATTGTATTATAATATATACCACCTAACCGTGGTTTTTTTTTCATTCTTTATACCGTCATAGTGTCATACTAGTTGTTACGAGTATACTACTATCTCTTTATCAACCAGTGTACAGTGCGGTAGTTCACGGCTGTGGCTACCTCTGTGTCGGAACTCGGCAGGCAGTCCGTCCATCCATAATTGTATTATTATAATATATACCACCTAACCGTGGTTTTTTTTTCATTCTTTATACCGTCATAGTGTCATACTAGTTGTTACGAGTATACTACTATCTCTTTATCAACCAGTGTACAGTGCGGTAGTTCACGGCTGTGGCTACCTCTGTGTCGGCAGTCGGCAGGCAGTCCGTCCATCCATAATTGTATTATAATATATACCACCTAACCGTGGTTTTTTTTTCATTCTTTATACCGTCATAGTGTCATACTAGTTGTTACGAGTATACTACTATCTCTTTATCAACCAGTGTACAGTGCGGTAGTTCACGGCTGTGGCTACCTCTGTGTCGGCAGTCGGCAGGCAGTCCGTCCATCCATAATTGTATTATAATATATACCACCTAACCGTGGTTTTTTTTTCATTCTTTATACCGTCATAGTCAGTCATACTAGTTGTTACGAGTATACTACTATCTCTTTATCAACCAGTGTACAGTGCGGTAGTTCACGGCTGTGGCTACCTCTGTGTCGGAACTCGGCAGGCAGTCCGTCCATCCATAATTGTATTACAATATATACCACCTAACCGTGGTTTTTTTTTCATTCTTTATACCGTCATAGTCAGTCATACTAGTTGTTACGAGTATACTACTATCTCTTTATCAACCAGTGTACAGTGCGGTAGTTCACGGCTGTGGCTACCTCTGTGTCGGCACTCGGCAGGCAGTCCGTCCAACCATAATTGTATTATAATATATACCACCTAACCGTGGTTTTTTTTTTCATTCTTTATACCGTCGTCATACTAGTTGTTACGAGTATACTACTATCTCTTTATCAACCAGTGTACAGTGCGGTAGTTCACGGCTGTGGCTACCTCTGTGTCGGCAGTCGGCAGGCAGTCCGTCCATCCATAATTGTATTATAATATATACCACCTAACCGTGGTTTTTTTTTCATTCTTTATACCGTCATAGTCAGTCATACTAGTTGTTACGAGTATACTACTATCTCTTTATCAACCAGTGTACAGTGCGGTAGTTCACGGCTGTGGCTACCTCTGTGTCGGCACTCGGCAGGCAGTCCGTCCAACCATAATTGTATTATAATATATACCACCTAACCGTGGTTTTTTTTTCATTCTTTATACCGTCGTCATACTAGTTGTTACGAGTATACTACTATCTCTTTATCAACCAGTGTACAGTGCGGTAGTTCACGGCTGTGGCTACCTCTGTGTCGGCACTCGGCAGGCAGTCCGTCCATCCATAATTGTATTATATACCACCTAACCGTGGTTTTTTTATACCACCTAACCGTGGCAGTCCGTCCATAATTGTATACTAGTATCCAATCCATCCATCTCCATTGTTTACCTGAGGTGCCTTTTCTGCCTATAAAATATGGAGAACAAAAAAGTTGAGGTTCCAAAATTAGGGAAAGATCAAGATCCACTTCCACCTCGTGCTGAAGCTGCTGCCACTAGTCATGGCCGAGACGATGAAATGCCAGCAACGTCGTCTGCCAAGGCCGATGCCCAATGTCATAGTACAGAGCATGTCAAATCCAAAACACCAAATATCAGAAAAAAAAGGACTCCAAAACCTAAAATAAAATTGTCGGAGGAGAAGCGTAAACTTGCCAATATGCCATTTACCACACGGAGTGGCAAGGAACGGCTGAGGCCCTGGCCTATGTTCATGGCTAGTGGTTCAGCTTCACATGAGGATGGAAGCACTCAGCCTCTCGCTAGAAAACTGAAAAGACTCAAGCTGGCAAAAGCACCGCAAAGAACTGTGCGTTCTTTGAAATCCCAAATCCACAAGGAGAGTCCAATTGTGTCGTTTGCGATGCCTGACCTTCCCAACACTGGACGTGAAGAGCATGCGCCTTCCACCATTTGCACGCCCCCTGCAAGTGCTGGAAGGAGCACCCGCAGTCCAGTTCCTGATAGTCAGATTGAAGATGTCAGTGTTGAAGTACACCAGGATGAGGAGGATATGGGTGTTGCTGGCGCTGGGGAGGAAATTGACCAGGAGGATTCTGATGGTGAGGTGGTTTGTTTAAGTCAGGCACCCGGGGAGACACCTGTTGTCCGTGGGAGGAATATGGCCGTTGACATGCCAGGTGAAAATACCAAAAAAATCAGCTCTTCGGTGTGGAGGTATTTCACCAGAAATGCGGACAACAGGTGTCAAGCCGTGTGTTCCCTTTGTCAAGCTGTAATAAGTAGGGGTAAGGACGTTAACCACCTCGGAACATCCTCCCTTATACGTCACCTGCAGCGCATTCATAATAAGTCAGTGACAAGTTCAAAAACTTTGGGTGACAGCGGAAGCAGTCCACTGACCAGTAAATCCCTTCCTCTTGTAACCAAGCTCACGCAAACCACCCCACCAACTCCCTCAGTGTCAATTTCCTCCTTCCCCAGGAATGCCAATAGTCCTGCAGGCCATGTCACTGGCAAGTCTGACGAGTCCTCTCCTTCCTGGGATTCCTCCGATGCATCCTTGCGTGTAACGCCTACTGCTGCTGGCGCTGCTGTTGTTGCCGCTGGGAGTCGATGGTCATCCCAGAGGGGAAGTCGTAAGCCCACTTGTACTACTTCCAGTAAGCAATTGACTGTTCAACAGTCCTTTGCGAGGAAGATGAAATATCACAGCAGTCATCCTACTGCAAAGCGGATAACTGAGTCCTTGACAACTATGTTGGTGTTAGACGTGCGTCCGGTATCCGCCGTTAGTTCACAGGGAACTAGACAATTTATTGAGGCAGTGTGCCCCCGTTACCAAATACCATCTAGGTTCCACTTCTCTAGGCAGGCGATACCGAGAATGTACACGGACGTCAGAAAAAGACTCACCAGTGTCCTAAAAAATGCAGTTGTACCCAATGTCCACTTAACCACGGACATGTGGACAAGTGGAGCAGGGCAGGGTCAGGACTATATGACTGTGACAGCCCACTGGGTAGATGTATGGACTCCCGCCGCAAGAACAGCAGCGGCGGCACCAGTAGCAGCATCTCGCAAACGCCAACTCTTTCCTAGGCAGGCTACGCTTTGTATCACCGCTTTCCAGAATACGCACACAGCTGAAAACCTCTTACGGCAACTGAGGAAGATCATCGCGGAATGGCTTACCCCAATTGGACTCTCCTGTGGATTTGTGGCATCGGACAACGCCAGCAATATTGTGTGTGCATTAAATATGGGCAAATTCCAGCACGTCCCATGTTTTGCACATACCTTGAATTTGGTGGTGCAGAATTTTTTAAAAAACGACAGGGGCGTGCAAGAGATGCTGTCGGTGGCCAGAAAAATTGCGGGACACTTTCGGCGTACAGGCACCACGTACAGAAGACTGGAGCACCACCAAAAACTACTGAACCTGCCCTGCCATCATCTGAAGCAAGAAGTGGTAACGAGGTGGAACTCAACCCTCTATATGCTTCAGAGGTTGGAGGAGCAGCAAAAGGCCATTCAAGCCTATACAATTGAGCACGATATAGGAGATGGAATGCACCTGTCTCAAGTGCAGTGGAGAATGATTTCAACGTTGTGCAAGGTTCTGATGCCCTTTGAACTTGCCACACGTGAAGTCAGTTCAGACACTGCCAGCCTGAGTCAGGTCATTCCCCTCATCAGGCTTTTGCAGAAGAAGCTGGAGGCATTGAAGAAGGAGCTAACACGGAGCGATTCCGCTAGGCATGTGGGACTTGTGGATGCAGCCCTTAATTCGCTTAACAAGGATTCACGGGTGGTCAATCTGTTGAAATCAGAGCACTACATTTTGGCCACCGTGCTCGATCCTAGATTTAAAGCCTACCTTGGATCTCTCTTTCCGGCAGACACAGGTCTGCTGGGGTTGAAAGACCTGCTGGTGACAAAATTGTCAAGTCAAGCGGAACGCGACCTGTCAACATCTTGACAATGCTAAATTCCTTTGTCGTATAAACAACCCTTTATGAAGCTAAGAACACTGTACGCTGTTTACTTAAGAAGTACCGTAATGATACGCTATCTGCGTAACGATCGCTCAGCCGTAGGCGAGACGCTCAAGCGTCACGTTCGCTCGCGGCCCAGTGATCACAGGACACGTTATTGGTTATGACTAGGGGAAAGATTCACTGTAGCGTAGCCTACGCTCGAGACCACGAGGAGGTCACCAGCGATGCAGACGCTCACAACACTATACCTTTATGATAAAACCTTATACCAATGAAATACACTGAATACCTTAATGTGAGTACAGGGTGTAAGTGCAACCTTGTGTAACCTGACTAACTACAAAGCTGCTTGAGCGTCACCGACGCTCAAGTGAACACTTAACACTATAGGAAATACACAGATGCTGGTTTAGGTTCCAAAGCCTATTAACTGTATTATATCTAATATACTTGTAAAAGGGGATAACAGTACAAATGATACACTACAATATAACAGAGACTTCCTAACCACAGAACTAAACAATAAATACAAAAAGACAATACTACACTGACCTAAATGCAATACAATACAATACTATCTAATACAATACAATACTATCTAATACAATACAATACTAGCCTAGTCTAGGGGAGATATGAGAGAACAGAACAGAGAGAGAGAGAGAGAGAGAGATGAGATGAGAGAAATTGGCTCACAGAAAGACAATGATTACGGAGAGAAACTTACGCACAAAGGGTATGATCGCCTGCGCCTCGATATCCAGCTCCCGGCTATCAGCAGATAACCGTTGATGAGAGAGTGAGAGCTGGATGTGGTCGGCCTGCCTATTTATGCCCCACACACAATGCAATCTCCTGGTCCTACAATCCCATTGTCCATTGGCCGAAGGAATTCGGCCCTGCATCATAACAAAAGGTCATAGGGTGATTCATACAGGTGGGCTGTGACGATTTCCAACAGCTCAGGTGGGTGGGAAACTAGGTTTCCCGCCGCATACCTGAGTATGTGTAAATAATAGAAATGGACATAAACTTCTTATGTCCATAACTATTCGCACGAGCGATTAATACGCTCCAAACCAACACCGGAATATTGCTAATTAAATACTCTTCCGATGGGTACCAAACACTGCTGTATGATTCCTGTTAGACCCTTCGTACGATATAAAGAGGGATTCCTCAGCTCTGGGACATTGTATTTTAACCAAACTTTCAGAATCTATCAAAGGGACCATGATCTATAAACTACATTAATTGTGAAAATATGTAACGAATGAGTCGCACGCTACGACTATATAAACTCTACCGTAAATACGCATACCGCGCCTGCGAGTGCACGCTATTGCGGGTATGCGCCTCCACGGGAGAGCGTACGCACGCGCAGCGCGGACCAGTGTGCGGTGCAAATATGGCAACGTGCATTGAGACATTTTTCTGACTTTGACAGTCCACCCTTTGGCAGTCAATAATAACTGCCACAAAACATTTAAGGAGAAAAATGTAAGTCAGGGGTTAATTGATTTCCATGGTGGGGTAAGGAAGAAGAGAGGAGTAGGTGTGAAAAGGGTATGACCTAGTGAGAAAGTAGAAGCATGTGTGTATGAGTCCATGTTTGGAGGGTCATGTATCATCGTGCCGTACGTGTGGTAAATCAAGCTTCGAGGTATTGCGAAGTATACATTTGAATTCCTTCTTATCCTGTGGTACAGGTCTGTGGATGGGCTGTCAAACTCTACCGAGCTCATTTCGGCTGTGGTTGTAACAAAATGGGGATGCACATTTTAGTTGATGATACATGAATGGGGGAGGTATGTGGTTGCTGATATCTGTGCCTGTATTCCCTATCGACTATGTGTGTCGTTACCTGAGGGTTGTAGAGATGAAGATAAAGAACACTTACGAAAAATGCAATGATATTCTATGTCAGGGAAATGTACATCTGTTGTTGAAGTTGTGTTCGGTATCTGTTGAGAGTCGTCTTCTTTGCGCTGTTTTGCTCCTTAGGCATGAGCAACAAGCTTTGTCAGTGCCATCAGATTTACAAAAATGTTGGGCTAGCGTGAGTTTAAAAATACTAGGGAAACTGGGGATCCATGGCAAAGTTCATCAAGTGTCCATATTTAAAGTTGTCAAATCTTCTTCTTTGGTCAATCCGTTGTCTGTATACATCTCGTCTCGTCAGCTTCCTCGTCCAAGGGGGTCTTTGTATCTTTGCTTGTTGGTTTGGTTGATCTTGGAAAACTACGCCTCCATCATCATAATCGGAACCCATTCCAGAACCTCTTTCGACCTCTATGGTACTCTCGCCGGAACAGACTGCTCTGGTCAACATCATGGTTAACATCAAAATCCGGATCACAGTCTCTTGGGGCAAGTCCATCTTTGAGGAGGAAATAGAGAAGAATGAGAAGGGGGAAAAAGAAATTTTAAGGGAGAGGGGCTGGGAAGTGGAGAAAAACAATAAAAGGGAGAAGGGAGTCGACAACTGCTTTCGGTCTTCAAGGCTCAGGTGCCGCCTCAGTCCTCCTGGAACAGACACTCCAGTGATACAACCTCTACCGTCTGTTCCTTATCACGGGACTTCTCTGGATCGGCAACCTTTTTGCAGTGGGATGAATGGACCCAAGTCTCTCTCTCAGCAACCTTCAATGCTGTGGTGCTAGTCAATAAAACCTGGTATGGTCCTTCCCATCTATCAATAAGACAACCTGAGCGTAGAAAATTTCGTATCATTACATAATCCCCAGGTTCAATGTCATGACAATTACTACCTGGTAAATCAGGAATCACCAACTTCAGATTATCATTTTGACTCCTCAACTGCTTACTCATGTTAATCAAGTACTTTACAGTTACTTCATTGTTACATTTCAAATCATCCTGAGGGTTAATCATGACGTGCGGTTGTCGACCAAACAGAATTTCAAAAGGAGACAGATTAAGAGGGGACCTGGGAGTGGTTCTGATGCTATACAAAACAATGGGTAAAGCTTCTGGCCACGTCAATCCTGTCTCTGCCATTACTTTACTCAATTTATTTTTAATAGTGCTGTTCACTCTTTCGACCTTCGCACTCGCCTGTGGACGGTACGGAGTGTGCAGCTTGCTATCAATACCCATCAACTTACACATTCCTTGAAAGACATCACCTGTAAAATGGGTACCCCTATCACTTTCAATGATTCTAGGGATACCATATCTACATACAAATTCCTGCACAATTTTCTTAGCTGTAAACATAGCGGTATTTGTAGCTGCTGGAAAAGCTTCGACCCAATTCGAGAAAACATCTATACAGACAAGTACATATTTCAAATTTCGACATGGGGGTAATTGAATGAAGTCAATTTGTATTACCTGGAAAGGGCCGCCGGCAGGTGGGATATGGGATGGTTCTGTAGGTATTGCTTTTCCAATATTCTTTCTCAGACAGGTAAGGCATGACATTGCTCTTTTACCCGCATGAGAGGAGAATCCTGGGGCGCACCAGTATGCTCTTACCAATTTGCACATCCCCTCCTTGCCTAGATGAGTCAGCCCGTGAGCTGCTTCAGCCAGACATGGAAGGTATGCCCTGGGGGCCACCGGTTTACCATGTCCATCCGTCCAGAGCCCTGAGGACTCCTGGCCATATCCCTTTGCCTTCCAGACTGCTCTTTCCTGTGTGGAACACAAATTCTGCATCTCACACAACTTTTGTGTGTTGATGGTATTAAATACCATCAGTTGTGTGGTGTCTGTCTGTATGGGGGTAGCAGCTGCAAGCTTTGCGGCTTCGTCTGCTCGGCTGTTACCAAGGGATACTGGGTCTTGGCTATATGTATGTGCTTTACATTTGATAACAGCCACTCTGTCGGGTTCCTGTATCGCTGTTAGAAGCCTTTTTATGTGGGCTGCATGCGCTATCGGTGTACCAGCCGCCGTCATGAAATTTCTGAGCCGCCATAGGGCTCCGAAATCATGGACTACCCCGAACGCGTATCTGGAATCGGTGTAGATATTGGCAGACTTACCCTTAGCCAATTCACATGCTCTGGTTAGGGCGACCAGTTCAGCAACCTGGGCTGAGTGAGGTGGGCCTAGCGGTTCCGCTTCTATGGTGTCTTGGTCATCTACGACTGCGTATCCAGTACACAAGTCTCCCGAGTCTGACTGTCTGTGACAACTACCGTCCGTGTAGAACGTGAGTTCTGCATCTTCCAGTGGATTGTCACTGATGTCAGGCCTTGCGGTAAAATTTTGGGTCAAATATTCCATACAATCATGTGCATCTTCCTTTGCATTAAATCCTCCTTCCCCATCACTCTCACCTTCCACCCTTTGTGCCTGACCAGGCACACCTGGGAGAAATGTTGCAGGGTTTAATGCACTGCATCTCCTTATGGTGATGTTTACTGGGGCCATTAATGCCAATTCCCATCTCGTAAACCTTGCTGATGAGACGTGTCTGGTTTGGGCAGAATTCAATAAGGCAGATACCGCATGCGGTGTATGGATTGTGAGGTTGTGGCCTAGCACGACATCTTCGCTTTTTGTCACTAGCAATGCTATCGCCGCAACGCTACGCAAGCATGTGGGGAGGGATCGCGCTACCGTATCTAGCTGAGCGCTGTAATATGCAACTGGCCTGCTGGCGTCACCGTGTTTTTGTGTTAGTACACCTGCTGCGCACCCAGCACTTTCTGTTCCGTATAGTTCAAAGGGTTTCCCATAGTCTGGCATACCTAGTGCTGGTGCCTGCGTTAGACACTGCTTGAGTCTCTCAAATGCTGTTTCGGATTCGTCTGTATGCGAAATCCGATCAGGTTTGTTTGAGGAGACCATTTCCTGCAAAGGTAGCGCCAATATGGAAAACCCTGGGATCCAATTACGGCAATACCCACACATTCCTAGAAACGTCCTGATCTGTTGTTGGGTTTGTGGCAGTGTCATGTCTCTAATGGCTTGGATTCTATCAGCGGTCAGGTGTCTCAGTCCTTGTGTTAGACAGTGTCCCAAATATTTTACCTTAGCTTGGCATAATTGCAACTTGTCTTTGGAAACCTTGTGACCTGTGTCTGAAAGATGAAACAGGAGCTGTTTCGTATCCTTCAGAGATGCTTCCAGTGAATCTGAACACAGTAATAAATCGTCCACATACTGTATCAATACTGATCCACTGTCTGGTTGGAAAGACTGTAAACAATCATGCAAAGCCTGAGAAAATATACTTGGACTATCTATGAAACCTTGGGGTAACCGAGTCCACGTGTATTGGACTCCTCTGTATGTGAATGCAAACAAATATTGGCTGTCAGGGTGCAGAGGTACCGAAAAGAAAGCGGAGCAGAGGTCAATAACAGTGAAAAATTTGGCAGTGGGAGGAATTTGCATTAGGATGACAGCTGGATTTGGCACTACGGGGAACTGACTCTCAACTATTTTGTTAATCCCCCTTAGATCTTGCACTAGCCTGTAACCCCTCCCCCCACTCTTTTTAACAGGGAAGATGGGACTATTTGCTGTGCTGGACGTTCTTACTAGAATGCCCTGTTGTAGCAAGCGCTCTATTACGGGAAAAACTCCTAACTCCACCTCTGGCTTCAGAGGATACTGTGGGATTTTTGGAGCTATCCTACCATCTTTTACTTGTACAACTACTGGAGCTACATTTGCCATTAATCCAGTGTCCTGTCCATCTTTTGTCCAAAGTGACTCTGGTATCTGAGATGTCATCTCTTCTACTTGGGATGGATTCCTATTTGTCATAATGGAATGTGACATTAATTTTGATGGGGAGTCTAACATGTCTCGTACTTCCTGAGCGTGATTCTCAGGGATGTCCAAGAATACACCTTCAGGAGTACAATAAATGACGCAACCCATTTTACATAGTAAGTCTCTTCCCAGGAGATTAGTTGGTGCCGATGCAGCCAGCAAAAAGGAATGCTTGGTATGCAAAGGCCCTATTGTAATCTCGGCTGGTTTGCTAACAGGGTAGTGCTGGACTACTCCTGTTACTCCCATGGCTGGAATTGTCCTACCAGTGGTTCTCATGCCCACTGTCGAATTTATCACTGACTTGGCCGCCCCTGTGTCTACAAGAAAGTTTAAAGTTTTACCAGCTACATTGATTGCAATTTCTGGTTCGCTTCCAAGACTAGCAATCAACTTAACTGGGTGCAGATTACAGGTATGGCCACACCCCTATTGGGTATGCTGACCTCCCTGAATCCCGTTGGCAGCAACTACTTGTGAGGGGGTTAGCTGGGAACTACCAGAGGCATGCCAATCTCTGTTCGGGGGATATCTTTTTGTTTCCCCTGTATGTGGCTCAAAACTCCGCCTCTGTGGACCCTGCTCCCAATGTCGTGTGTTGTGTTGTTGTCTAGGGGGTTGAAAAGATCTTTGTACATTCTTTGTTCTACATTCTCGTGCAAAGTGTCCCGGTCTGTTACAAGAAAAACATGTTATTACACTTGCCTTACCCACAGGATTCGGTGGTACATACGCAGGCTGCCTTGTGGTCAGCGCCTGTATACTTACTGACATCAACTTATCACTTTGCGACTCCCTGTGCCTAGTGATGTTTCTGTCGTGATCAATAGCAGCCTCTCTCAATGTGGACACTGACAGACCTCGCCAACATGGTTGTGTGGTCTGTACCCTAGCTTTTAATGTTTCTTTCAAACCATCCATCAGTACAGATACTGCTACTTCTCGATGGTTTGGGTTGGTCTTAATGTCTTCTATACCAGTGTACTTTGCCATTTCTAATAGTGCCCGGTGAAAATATTCTGTTGCCGTTTCGGACTCCTTTTGCTTAATGGAAAATATTTTATTCCATTTAACAACGGCTGGGAAATACTCCTTTAGCTGTAAATTTATCCTTTTTACATTATCCTTGTTGTACACGTCTGTAAGCGGTACATCTTTATCCAATGCACAGTCAGCTAAAAATTGAGTTGCGTCAACATTGGAAGGTAAACAAGCTCTTAGCAGTATCTGCCAATCCTTGTTGTTGGGTTCTACAGTGTTACCTAGATCCCTGATGTATTTTTGGCTAGCAACTAAGTCCTTTCTGGGGTCAGGAAATTCGGACACTATTGTTCTTAATTCCATTCTGGAAAATGGAGTGTACATGGCAATGTTCCTTATGGGAGTGGCTCCAGACACATCTGTTTTTCCATTGGGAACTGCTATTACCCTTACAGGAGCAATTCTAACAGCCTCTTCCTGTGTAGATTCTACAGCTTGTTGTGGTACAATTGTTTCAGTGTAGTGCATGGTGCCGTACTTACCCGTTGACACGACCTCACCTATCCCTCCGCTAGGGGCTTTCACTAATCTCGTGGGTGTCGCTGTGCCTACTGTGGTCTCTGCTATGGTGGCTGCAAGAGAGAGAGCTGAAATTGTTGCTGAATCGTCTTCTTGATCACACTCCTGAGGAAGGTTCAAAACAGGGTACATCTTGCACGGGTTAATACTTGCATGAGTTATTTGGTTAACATCATTAACATTTACAAGGTTACTAAGAGTTTGTGTTTTACAACCCAGTGCGTTTCTCTCCGCAATCAACTTCTCTCCTGCAATGTATGGTGGAGGAGGAGCTGTGGCTATCAGCTTCCTGACTGCCCCAGATCCTGCCGCCAGAGCCAAACCTCTCTGTATCTCACCTTCCTGGTGCCATAACTGTAAATAATCATGATGTTGAATTCGTCTCTTTGTTGATTTTACGAGACATATCCTCCTCCTTAAATTTTGTAACACTTCTGGACTGAAGCTACCTATTCTTGGGAATTTGTCCCTGTCTTGTACAGTCATTCTCTCCCATTCATCACATAAAACCTCTGTGTGACTACCGTATTTTTCACACATTACATATCGTGCCGACCCAACTGGTCGGTTCTCTGAATCAACCCGAACCGAGGTTGATCGCCCCCTACCTGAACAAATGGCCCCCATAACCTGCAGGCGTTGCTTATTCCTCCTTGGATCTTTATCTCAAGGTTTTCAGCGAACCCTTACAAACAAACCAAGATGTCCTTGGGCAGGCCGGCGGTGGTGGTTTATCAAGTACCCCACTTACTTCTCGCCCACGTTGGCCTGTGCTGCAATCACTGTAACCAGAGCTGCGGTACCCAACCCAGGGCCCCTGTGAACCTTTATTTACTGGGGCGCGTTCCCCAGCAAGTATCGGTTGTTGGATAGTTCCTGAGTGACCAGCGAACTTCCCTTCCAAAAATAAAAAATTACACAAATCACGTCAGAATGTACAAATAGCGTTTGTGACCACTTTACTCTAATGGTATTAGGTCAGATTACTAACTACTGCACACAATTACGTGCGGTCCAATCGTTCAGTACACGAGCACTACTTGTCATGTACTGAAAGATCAATGGAATCGATGTTTCCGGCCGCGATTCCTTCAGCAAGAGCTTGTATGGCCTATATGGGTTCTGCACCAACACCCCAGGCGTTGTGCCACTCCTTTTATAGCGGACCTCTTTGTCTATTTTAACCTTATGACCTCCTGGTCTTGTTACCTTATGACCTCCTGGTCTTGTTACCTTATGGTCCGCTATACTCTAATGCTCAAATATTATTTAACCAGGGATGCCTCCCTAGCCACCGTATATGTCACTTACACGTGTGTCCCTTGACGAGTACCCGGCTTTCCTTTTGGTTCCACCTTAAAGTTATATAAACTTTTGTATACAAAACACACTCACTCAACACATGTACACTTTTGTTTCTATATCTATTTCTGCGCAGAAATTGTCTTCAGTCCAACAGTGTTACCAATTAGGAGCAGGATCTGTTAAACTAAATTTCAGATTTTTTTTTTCCAAAAATAGATTTGCGTTATTTACCGCTTCGCGTTATCTACCGCTGTGTGTTACTTATCGCCTTTGCGCTAATTCTCGCTTTGCGCTAATTCACCTTTTTCGTGACTTGAGCTACGTGAGCGTAACCGGACGCTACGTTGCGTAATGTACGCTGCGTGCGTCTGCCTTTTGGATTGCGTACGCTAGTCTTTGTTAGCGACACGTGTACGCAATGCAAAGATCCACCGTAACACAATATATATTTTTATCAATGTAAATGATCCCTGATCATCTACCGCAATCCACACTGACTGCCTTGTCTCCTAGACAAATCGTGTGTTGTTCTATACTTTAACTATTACCTTTACTATGAAATAACAGCAAATCTCTTTTTAGCACTTTCTATCAACTATAAAAATTGGCAAACAGGAATAGTGATATACGAAATTGAAAAAGAAATGCAGATAAATGTATGCGTGCGTGTATACGCAAGACAGAAGAGAAATAAAACAGTTTTTAAAAGACACAAGCGTTTTGTTCTTACTTCCGGTTCCCGGATTCCTTCAGCACTCTTTATCTAAGCGAAGCAGACGCTTATCCCGTCAGCACTGGGAGACAACCTCCCACCCTTTGCTGGGGGATAATGTCTGCTGATCTACCTAGTGCAGATATGAGAAGGATAGGACGAGTCCCCAATTGACAATGCTAAATTCCTTTGTCGTATAAACAACCCTTTATGAAGCTAAGAACACTGTACGCTGTTTACTTAAGAAGTACCGTAATGATACGCTATCTGCGTAACGATCGCTCAGCCGTAGGCGAGACGCTCAAGCGTCACGTTCGCTCGCGGCCCAGTGATCACAGGACACGTTATTGGTTATGACTAGGGGAAAGATTCACTGTAGCGTAGCCTACGCTCGAGACCACGAGGAGGTCACCAGCGATGCAGACGCTCACAACACTATACCTTTATGATAAAACCTTATACCAATGAAATACACTGAATACCTTAATGTGAGTACAGGGTGTAAGTGCAACCTTGTGTAACCTGACTAACTACAAAGCTGCTTGAGCGTCACCGACGCTCAAGTGAACACTTAACACTATAGGAAATACACAGATGCTGGTTTAGGTTCCAAAGCCTATTAACTGTATTATATCTAATATACTTGTAAAAGGGGATAACAGTACAAATGATACACTACAATATAACAGAGACTTCCTAACCACAGAACTAAACAATAAATACAAAAAGACAATACTACACTGACCTAAATGCAATACAATACAATACTATCTAATACAATACAATACTATCTAATACAATACAATACTAGCCTAGTCTAGGGGAGATATGAGAGAACAGAGAGAGAGAGAGAGAGAGAGAGAGAGAGATGAGATGAGAGAAATTGGCTCACAGAAAGACAATGATTACGGAGAGAAACTTACGCACAAAGGGTATGATCGCCTGCGCCTCGATATCCAGCTCCCGGCTATCAGCAGATAACCGTTGATGAGAGAGTGAGAGCTGGATGTGGTCGGCCTGCCTACTTATGCCCCACACACAATGCAATCTCCTGGTCCTACAATCCCATTGTCCATTGGCCGAAGGAATTCGGCCCTGCATCATAACAAAAGGTCATAGGGTGATTCATACAGGTGGGCTGTGACGATTTCCAACAGCTCAGGTGGGTGGGAAACTAGGTTTCCCGCCGCATACCTGAGTATGTGTAAATAATAGAAATGGACATAAACTTCTTATGTCCATAACTATTCGCACGAGCGATTAATACGCTCCAAACCAACACCGGAATATTGCTAATTAAATACTCTTCCGATGGGTACCAAACACTGCTGTATGATTCCTGTTAGACCCTTCGTACGATATAAAGAGGGATTCCTCAGCTCTGGGACATTGTATTTTAACCAAACTTTCAGAATCTATCAAAGGGACCATGATCTATAAACTACATTAATTGTGAAAATATGTAACGAATGAGTCGCACGCTACGACTATATAAACTCTACCGTAAATACGCATACCGCGCCTGCGAGTGCACGCTATTGCGGGTATGCGCCTCCACGGGAGAGCGTACGCACGCGCAGCGCGGACCAGTGTGCGGTGCAAATATGGCAACGTGCATTGAGACATTTTTCTGACTTTGACAATCTCCTCCTTCACATTCTCCCGCAACTGGGGGTGCGAGGAAAAGGCTCAGAATTCCGAGCCCACCCGCTGGCGGTGATGCAGGGCAGTCTGGAGCGACTGCTGATGCTGACATCTGGTCCGGACTGAAGGACCTGACAACGATTACGGACATGTCGTCTACTGTCACTGCATATGATTCTCTCAACATTGATAGAATGGTGGAGGATTATATGAGTGACCGCATCCAAGTAGGCACGTCACACAGTCCGTACTTATACTGGCAGGAAAAAGAGGCAATTTGGAGGCCCTTGCACAAACTGGCTTTATTCTACCTAAGTTGCCCTCCCACAAGTGTGTACTCCGAAAGAGTGTTTAGTGCCGCCGCTCACCTTGTCAGCAATCGGCGTACGAGGTTACATCCAGAAAATGTGGAGAAGATGATGTTCATTAAAATGAATTATAATCAATTCCTCCGCGGAGACATTGACCAGCAGCAATTGCCTCCACAAAGTACACAGGGAGCTGAGATGGTGGATTCCAGTGGGGACGAATTGATAATCTGTGAGGAGGGGGATGTACACGGTGATATATCGGAGGGTGAAGATGAGGTGGACATCTTGCCTCTGTAGAGCCAGTTTGTGCAAGGAGAGATTAATTGCTTCTTTTTTGGGGGGGGTCCAAACCAACCCGTCATATCAGTCACAGTCGTGTGGCAGACCCTGTCACTGAAATGATGGGTTGGTTAAAGTGTGCATGTCCTGTTTTGTTTATACAACATAAGGGTGGGTGGGAGGGCCCAAGGATAATTCCATCTTGCACCTCTTTTTTCTTTTCTTTTTCTTTGCATCATGTGCTGATTGGGGAGGGTTTTTTGGAAGGGACATCCTGCATGACACTGCAGTGCCACTCCTAGATGGGCCCGGTGTTTGTGTCGGCCACTAGGGTCGCTAATCTTACCCACACAGCTACCTCATTGCGCCTCTTTTTTTCTTTGCGTCATGTGCTGTTTGGGGAGGGTTTTTTGGAAGGGACATCCTGCGTGACACTGCAGTGCCACTCCTAGATGTGCCCGGTGTTTGTGTCGGCCACTAGGGTCGCTAATCTTACTCACACAGTCAGCTACCTCATTGCGCCTCTTTTTTTCTTTGCGTCATGTGCTGTTTGGGGAGGGTTTTTTGGAAGGGCCATCCTGCGTGACACTGCAGTGCCACTCCTAGATGGGCCCGGTGTTTGTGTCGGCCACTAGGGTCGCTAATCTTACTCACACAGCTACCTCATTGCGCCTCTTTTTTTCTTTGCGTCATGTGCTGTTTGGGGAGGGTTTTTTGGAAGGGACATCCTGCGTGACACTGCAGTGCCACTCCTAGATGGGCCCGGTGTTTGTGTCGGCCACTAGGGTCGCTTATCTTACTCACACAGCGACCTCGGTGCAAATTTTAGGACTAAAAATAATATTGTGAGGTGTGAAATATTCAGAATAGACTGAAAATGAGTGTAAATTATGGTTTTTGAGGTTAATAATACTTTGGGATCAAAATGACCCCCAAATTCTATGATTTAAGCTGTTTTTTTAGTGTTTTTGGAAAAAAACACCCGAATCCAAAACACACCCGAATCCGACAAAAATAATTCGGTGAGGTTTTGCCAAAACGCGTTCGAACCCAAAACACGGCCGCGGAACCGAACCCAAAACCAAAACACAAAACCCGAAAAATTTCAGGCGCTCATCTCTAGTATGAAGTACAGAAAAACTTTTCATAAAATACAGAGCGCATGGAGGGGATCCGTTCAGGATACAGACGTTCAGCATCCTGGCAGTCGGAATGCTGACGCCGGAATCCTGACACTGGGGGTCATTCCGAGTTGATTGCTAGCCGACGTTGTTCGCTGCGTAGCGATCAGTGAAAAAAACGGCTAATCTGCGCATGCGAATGCTCCGCAATGCGCACGCATGTCGTACGGGTACGAAGTCCTTTGTGGTTTTGCACAGGTTCTAGCGATGATTCCAATCGCACAGCCGAACGTAAGGAGATTGACAGGAAGTGGGAGTTTCTGGGTGGCAATTGACCGTTTTCTGGGAGTGTTTGGGAAAACGCAGGCGTGGCCGGGCGTTTGCTGGGCGGGTATCTGACGTCATTACCGTGTCACTCATGGCACAGGATAAGTAACTACAGGGCTGGTCTTGTTCTGCACAAAATGTGTTTGCAGGCGCTCCGCTGCACACGCGTTCGCACTCCTGCAAAGCGAAAATACACTCCCCCGTGGGCGGCGATAATGCGTTTGCACGGCTACTAAAAGTAGCTAGCGAGCGATCAACTCGGAATGAGGGCCACTGTTTGGAATGCCAAGGTCGGTATCCACAGATGGATGGAAATGCCGAGGATCCCAAATGCCGGAATCATGATCGAGATGTGCCAGGACTCCTGCTTGGTAAGCTGCGGTGTGCGTGTTTGGGTGGGTGAGGGGGTGGGTTAGGCTGCGGGGAGGGATAGTTAGGCTGCGGGAGTGGATTAGGTTTAAGATGCGGGAAGAGAGGGTTAAGTTTAGGCTGCGGGTGGGGGGGGGGTTAGCCTGCGGGGAGGGATAGTTAGGCTGCGGGGTTGGGAGGATTAGGTTGAGGCTGCGGGTGGGTTGGGTTTAGGCTGCGGGTGGGGGAGGGTTGGGTTTAGACACCACCGGGGAGGATTAGGGTAGGGGTTATGCTGGGTCGTTTTTTTTTGGGGGGGGGGTTAGGGTTAGGATGCGGAAAGGGAGGGTTAGGGGGAAGGGGGGCGGGATGTTAACATACTTACTACCCCTGTCGGGATTCTCTGCTTCGGTCTTATGTCCGCCAGCAACCAATCCACTGGGATATCATACAGTATGTATCCTGCATGGAGATGTATCATGTATAATTTATGGTATATGTGTTATCATAATAATGTTGCATTTTGCATATAGAGATGATGTTTATATGTCATGAAGGACCCTGATTTTTCTTGTATTGCTGTCTTTCAAATGGTTTAGGGTACGTACACACTAGGACGATGCGACATCGCTAGCTACGGGACTCGGCGTCGGCAAGTGCATACACACTTGAGGATATCAGTTCAGGGCCCTCGTTAGCAACATCACCTGTCGGACCTGCATGTAGGTCCGACAGGCGATGCCACATACAACCCGCAGGAGCGCGCATCGTACATGATATAGTGCGATGTGAACGATATCGCATTCAATCAGGCAAATATTAATACTGTAGATCACAAAATTGTTATAATTTGTGCTGCTGTGGAACAACAAGTACCAGCTGGTCTCTGATTTTATACTTGTAATTGATCTATTTATTGGACGTTCCTTTCAGAACATAAATGCTGGCCTTGTTGAAACCTGACTGACATTATGGTTGCATAGACAAGGAGGGGGGGTGGGGGGGGGGGGTTCCAGTTGCCCAAAAAAAACCCTTTCCCCACAGCCTGACCAGTGGCTACTACATGCAATATAAATGGTGAAACGGAGCTGCTGCACATGCCCAGTGGCACCAGATTGTCCTACAAAGTCTGCTGTGTCTGTCTGTGGATCCGAGTGCTGTCACTGCACCAGAGAGAGAATATGGTAAGTGGCTTACTGTGATCACTGGGCCTGTATATGTCTGATGTACTGTGTTACATACACTGCACTCTGGGGCATACTATAGCTTGTTACATGCTAATTATACATCCTTCATGGGCTGATGATAACTTCTCGAGAAACGAACATTTGGAACCCCTTCCCCCCCCTTCAGGAATCCTGCGTTTGCCCCTGTCTTGGGACGAAACGCATTGGAAATGGCTTTCTATATTTAAGTATTGTCTTGAATTGGATGTGGATGTTGAGACCACAACTTGGATATCAGATGAGCATACATATTTCTGTTTCCTGAATGTGCATTTTATACCATTTATTAAATATATTTTTATTGGATCTACTACACTACAGTTGGATTACGCTTTTTTCTCTGCCATGGACATTGAACCTTCTTGAAAAGCTCGCAGAACCATGTACCGGTACGGTACAGGGCCATCTTTTCACTTGTAAAGTGCCTTTTTTTCACAGGTGTGATTTTGGTTATACAGCACTAGGAGGCGCCCTTTTTTTTTTACATATTAAATGTATCATTATTATTATTATTATTTTTAGATGGGCGTTAGAAATGCCTTTGGCCTCTTGGGAGCATCACTGTGTTTATCCAGTACGGATGGTGTAATGGTTAGCATTACTACCACACAGCACTGAGGTCACGGGTTCGATTCCCACCATGGCCCTAACTGTGCTGAGTTTGTATATTCTCCCCATGCTTGAGTGGGTTTCCTCTGGGTACTCCGGTTTCCCTCCACAATCCAAAAATATACAGGTAGGTTATTTGGATCCCAACAAAAATTAACCCTAGCGTGAATGTGTCTGTGTGTACATGTGATAGGGAATATAGATTGTGAGCTCCACTGGGGCAGGGACTGATGTGAATGGTCAAGTATTCTCTGTAAAGCGCTGCTGAATATGTGTGTAATAAATGGTAATAATAATCCTCCAATGTCCATCAACGTTACAGGGATGCCCTGATTTTGTCGCTGTACCAGTTGTTCCACGTTGTCTTCATTTATTGATTATAGGAGGCGCCCTTGTTTTTCTTGTTTACAGACGCGGAACAGATTTTTTGAACATTGTTTATTTGGACACAGTTATATGGACATTTGCCTTTATCACCATGGATTATTTGTTTCTCTCTCTCTATATATATATATATATATATATATATATTATCAAACCCTTGGATGGCCCAGACCTTAACATGCGCAATACTGATTTTCAAAAAGGTTCCTACATAAGCTACCTTAGGCATACCTCCCAACATTCAGAAATTCTTGCTCGAAAAGGTGCGTGACCTCATGCTCACTAGGCCGCACCCCCTGAAAAGCTGTTTTAGGGTCATGAACTGGGTGTGATGCACTTTACCGGCAGTCACATGACCGACACCAGCATTCCGACAATGAGAATGCCGACAGGGCACAGGGTAATTATTTTACCCCTCCCCCGTCCCCTACCCTAGCTGGCCTGGTGGCTAGGGCTAAGATTCAGGGGGTGGTGGTTAGGGCTGACCCCCCCCCCCCAGTGCTTAACCCTATCTCCCCCCGTGCCCTATCCCCAACAGTGATCCTGATACCTACCTTAGGGATGTCTGCGGTCGGTGTTCCGATGCCGGGATTCCGAGTGGTGTCGGGATTCCGGCGTCGGTCACATGACCGCAGGCAACCCAACTACCGAGATGCTGACAGCATCCCCATGAACTCACTTCCCCGTTTTTTTTGCCACACTGGGGGCGAGCCCAGCGCTCTGGTGACAAGTAGTCTGTCCCTGGGCTCCTCCTGGCACTACTGTTGGACTGCGGACATCCATTCACCGCTTCTGCTCTGTAGACAAAGCAGCGGTGAGTGTTCCCCAACTTCCTGACCACCCATGGGACACAGCAGCCCGTGGGACAGTACCAGAAACGTGGCACTGTCCCACTGAAATCAGGATGGTTGGGAGGTATATTTTTGTGGTCTTATAATCAGGAGCACCAAGAAAGGAATGGGCCCTTTCTGGAGGCCTGGGAGTGCAGTGGAGGCACAACCCATGACCCTATGAAGGTAGGGGCCCCATCACCCTTGGTGCACTGCTTGTACAAAGTGCCCCCCTCCTCTAGCAGGGCCTGGCTGAACTCTCGCTTGCCCTGATATGAAAATAGCATACATTTATTGTTTAATGTTGTATCAGCTGGAGATGAGATTATCCTTTCAATACACGACATCTCCATATGAACAAAAAAATTGGAATACAAAACCGAGAATTTTAAAGTTAACAAAATAAAAAAAAACAACCACATATGTAACTGACCAGCTTTGGAAATTTTATTAATCGTGATAGCCAAACAAAGTTTTCATCAATATCAACATTCATCCGATTTCAAGATATTTATTATACAGAATATAAATTTGCAGCTATTTAACAGCAATTAAAGTGCTTTATTCTCTTACAGAACACATCCAAAATTCTCCTGGTCCTCGAATGCAAAATATACATATATTACAGGAAACAAAATATATTTACAATTCAAACTTTAGAAATATTAAACGTTGAGAAGTTGAAACAGGCGACAGACACGGATCACTTTCTCCATTAACACCGACAACACAATAATAAAGCTACGGGGGGGTTGTTCTAGAATGCGCAGTTTCTGCACTGGTAATACTTTTCACTAAATCGGGAAACCGGGGGAGAAGTAAATATACATTATTCCAAACATTTTGCTGCGCGTCTATTACATTATAATTAATGTTTTCCAAGTCACTCAGACGTTCTGTACCGTGCTAGCCGTGGCTTGCTGCAGGAGAAAGTGGATCTCAATGGGTACACCTTAGTGGTTAACTAACTGGAATTAAATTGTAAGCTTTAACGCCTGACGAATAGGCCAGAGTAATCCTAAAAGCTTGCAATTTAAACTTCCTCAGCCACTAGAGTATTCATTGAACTCCATGTGTTCCTACAATTTCATACTTAGAGGTCATTCAATTGTGGGTAATGCCTGCAATCTATTGTGCGCATATGTTGCACTTACAGTACCCCCGAAATTGTGCATTTTTTGCTAACAAAAATATGCCATTTCTGGCTGAAATTAGGGCGATTTGGGGTGCCGTTGTGGCCGTTCCAATGCCATTGCAACGGCACATTGTGGGCATCACCCGCAACTGAATTAACCCACTAATGTTTTCACTGAATGCTAATCAAATTCAAAAACAATTACACACATAAATATTTGCATCTTTCGTCTGATCATTGGGCTGAACATATTTAAAGGTCAGACAGCCTTCTCCATGTTGGCCTTCACAGCTGTGATTGTCCTGAATTAGGGAAGGGCCTACTCAGCTGTCCATCATCAAAAACTGTTCTAGCAATGGGACTTGTTATACTATGGTATGGTCAATTCACGCTCAGGCAAACAGAGTGAGTGTTAGGCATTTTCCAGTCAGGTAACCTATGTATGTCGTAAACCATCTCTACTGCATTTGTCCAATATGTTTTGGAGCTTTATTTATTTCCTGTCCAGTATCTTCTCATGTACCAAAACCAACACTAGAATACTAGAATGTATCATCCCGATTAGCTTTCATCTAGGTGTAAATGTTCTGACTAGCCAATGTTGGTGTCTGGGTTTTTATTCTACTCATAAACAGGGTAGATCTTCCGGTCCGAGAACCAGACTTGGGTAGGTGAGACAGATCTCTTCAGTTAGCCACAATAAATTCAGGCCATCTGGCCGTGTTTGACCAAATTATCCCAATATTAGTTGGTTGGATGGAAAAAACAACCGAACACAAACAAACTCCCAGAAGCGCTGCCTTTTTTCTTTTTTTTTTTTTCACGGGATACGGCTGCTGTACAACTGCTGGGTAAATTTATTAAGCAGTGCTCTTCAAAGCCGCTGCATTTTCAATAGTAATATTAAATACAAAACATGCCTACGTTTGAATTAAATATATTTTTGCCCGTTTAAATCCAGCGGCCATGACCAATAGCGGCATGCCAATGGTCAAGATCCCGACACCCAGTGGGTAAGTATACTTACCCTCTCCCCCTACTTCTCTAACCCTCCCTACCTGCAGCCTAACCCTAACAGCCCCCCATCCTTACAGCCTAGCCCTAACAGTTTGCAGCCCCCCGCAGCCTAACCCTAACTGTCCCCTCTTACTGCCTAACCCTAACCCCTCCCCTTGCAGCCTATCCCTAACCACCCCCTGCGTACTTATGTTCAGGATGCAGAAAGTAAGGATTTCGGCATCTGCATTGTGAGCTGGTCTCACCAGTGTTGGGATTCCGGCACCGGTATCTCGACTGTCAGCATCCTGAACATAAGTTCAGCGCAGGGATGCCAACTACATCCCCCTGGAAGATCAACATGATACAGGGGCTGTATTTGACGTGTCTTCGGTTTTAAATGGATGACGCCGTTTGCGCTGTATAACGGAGACACTGCCCCAGATCTGCCCGTACAGTTCTGTTATGTATAACATGTTATTGCATACAGGAATAAAGTTCAGAGGGAAATCTGGAACCATCTCCTTACTGACCGCAGGAAAGTAGTCCTCTAGCTAGGCACAAACATAGCAATAAAGCACCTGTATAAGCCACTGGCAGACCTTTGTAAGCGGCAGCATTACACCAAGAAACACCTACACCCGGAACAGGTTAGATTAGGTCTTGCAGGCGGAGAAATCTACTTTCAGAGATTTATTTGTTTTGTACTGTAGTGAGAAACCGCTTTGTACCGGCCGCATCTCGCATCGCTTTACTAGGTGAGCAAATATGTTCTTGCAAAGAACCAGTAAATGTGCAGTCTTCCATACAAAGGGAGAGCTAAAGACTGCAAGTTAAAGTCTGCATCTTCTGTTGTATATACCCACTCATCTTTAGCCACTATAATGGAGCTCAGACACATCATCACTTGGCCTTCCCGTCGGGAATCGGAAGTGATGTTAGTAAAGCCACCCGTGATTGCAACATTACAACAACCAGATGCTCTGCTCCACAACCCAGAACCTCACCCAACCAACTTCAGAATTACGGTCATCTGCCATAAAGATGCACAGTGACCATCTCACTGAGCCTGTGTGTGACCACATATTACTAATTATACCCAATTAAAGGACTACAAGGAGGCAAATTTCAATATAAAAGGAGGATTCAAATACATACTAATATACATATATACACACACACACATACAAGATACGTTTTATTATTTGATTAACTAGATATCTGTAGCCTTTAAAACGTCTGATGGAATTAAATGAGCATGGAGGAGAGCTGAGATTGGAAATCTGTAGACTACGTGGAGATAATAGTATATAACAATTATGTTCTACAAAGTTCAAGGATTTCAGCCAAAGATCTGATGCGAGATGTAATGGCGTCCGAGATCGCCGGAGGTGCGGTATGCCGGCCGATCTTGGATGTTTTTTTAAAGGGGCAAACATTTACAAGTCATGGTTTTGCCTTGTAAGCGGTTGCCCCTTTAAAAAAGCGTCCGCCGCTAGTCTGAAAGTAAAGCAATGCAACCTACACAGCTCACGTTAAATGACCTCTCCCATGATGCGGAATAGGCATTGTAACTAAGATTTACAAAGACTGCTCACAGCAGGCCCGAAGCCTGAGAACCAGCTACCATAGCAACAAATTCTAGATATATGCCTATACACCAATCTATACAAGTTTTTAATTTATATCTGAAAACAATGTAAATGCAATGTAATGCTATATCATTCTCCAACCATCTAAAACATGGTGTTACAAATACTTTTCTGGAAAAAAAAAAAAATTAAATAAATACTTGAGAAAAGCAGGCTATCCGGTTTCAACTTGTGAAAAATGGTCAATTACAGTATATGCCATGTTAAAAGGCAATAAATATTTAAACCTTGTACTATGTGGAATGAAACATGACATGTTTGGCCTCAGTGATCTATGTGTACTTGTAAAAGTCTGTAGCAAGAAAAAAATACTTCATAAACTAGAGAAAATGACCAGCTAGCTTCTGACTGCTACTTTCACACATTACTGGCGGCCATTTTGAGAACTTAGCCAACATTCAACACAATAGAGCTCAGTGCCTTAAATTGTTCCTAGGGCATTTATACAGTAGGTTGCGATCTTCTTAGCACTGGATAATCCCACAAAATGTCTGCCTCTACTGTACGTTACAGGCACACAGCTCTAGACAACTTTTAGTGGTAGAGAGAAGCACCTGAGATATAAACTTTACCCTGACGCTGGGGTTTGGTTGTCCCAGCGTTTACAATGATCGCATTGTGCTATTGAATACAGTATTTAACCAATTTGCTCTGTAATGTGAACACGCAAAGAGTGAATACTACTTTTCACCTGTATTGAATTAATAGTGAAATTAATTTCTACTAATTTCAGATTTCGGGCATGAACCGTCACACAGATAAAAGGCACAATTTATTAAAAAAATAGGCAAAATAAGGCCGACTTTAACATCATACACTGGATATACATAACAAGAAGGCGTTGTGGAGAGGGGTTTTTATTTTCTGTATAAAGCACAGAATATGCTTTATAATATAGAATTTGTTATGGCACGGCATGTAATCTATATTTTTTGGGATTAATGTTTTTTCCCCCCTCACATAAAAGTACATAGGTATCGTAAAAATGGTAAAACTGCCTATGTAAAATTGTATTGTAATTGCCTATGCTATCTGCGACCCAGAACACCGTAAAAGGGGTAATTGCTGGAAGACTGCTGAATATATTCCCTCCCTGACCTATGGAAAGGGATACTACAGTGATTAAGATGCAGCTGTCTATTACACACACACTCTGCAAGGTAGCCATTTTGTAAGCTAAATCCATAATCGTGACAATGCAGCCCATCAATTCACCAGGAACCCGTGATACTTTAGTCCACAAAATGGCTGCCCTTCACTTTTCCAACAGGTGCGCTTTAAACAGAACATTGGGGAAACACATCTGAAAAACATAAATAACTAAAAACATAATTTAAAAAGCAAAAATTGACATGACATACAAAACTTTTTTTTTTTTTTTAAATACACTATGGAATCAAAAACATTAACCCATGGGGGCACAGGCTGCTGGTATTATGTATTAAATTGTGTAAAATTGAACCCAGCCCCATATTTGAGATAAGTGTGGGGTTTATCAAAGTGCAGCACTAGGTCCTGACAGCATGCATCAAACGTTGGTGGCATGCCAGGCTGTGAGCGGCCACCATCTTTAACAGCCGCCTTTTATGCACGCCCATTCTAAAGCATGGCATCTCCTAACAGTCATTTACAAACGGCCCAAAGCTTAGGAAGCTTTAAATGACTCAATATACCGATGTCAGAGTGCAATTCATCGTCAAATATAACTGCGCAAATATTAGTTGACCTGAGGGATCGGTACAGGACGTAGATACTTCTTCAAGTCTCCATGTGCTTTCTTGTCCAAATCTTCGTGCCTTTCAATGTTGACAAACGAAATTTAGAACTTAATCTATAAATGAACGTTGTGTGGGTTTTTTTAAGCATATTGTGCGATAATAAAATGGCTTCAGTCCTGGGACGTCTCTACAGAAATGTAAAGCTGAAGCTTTCGGCTGACTTATTCTATATAATAGCTATACAAGGCCCTTTATTTGTGTCTCTCATCTGATCTGCAAAGACGTTGAAGCAACTCTATTAGTGAAGGTCCATAAGAACGTTACCATGTAGTGACATTTCCACACAAATCACAGGTCATAACTAGATTCCCACCAAACACTTTTCTCAACAGCAAACTGTACAACAAACTGCAATGTTTCACATCTCTGGATATTCCATGTATTGGACAATGTTGGCGCCTGACAAACATTTTTATCCTATTTCCTAGTGATCCGATGGAACGATAATGAACATTTAATTAGACTCCACTCCGAGGTCAGGTGGCTTTAAACCAAGTGTAACCGAGATACATTCCCTGACTTTGTTTTAGTCTTGTGTTCATATTTTATTGGGTGTTAAACAGAGAATTTATCCACTAATAAGAAGATCTGAATTATCCATCTTCAGGTGTCAGGGAATTTGTCCACTACTAAGAAGATGTGAACTATCCATCTTCAGGTGTCAGGGAATTTGGCCACTACTAAGAGGATCTGAACTATCCATCTTCAGGTGTCAGGGAATTTGGTCACTACTAAGAAGATGTGAACTATCCATCTTCAGGTGTCAGGGAATTTGGCCACTACTAAGAGGATCTGAACTATCCATCTTCAGGTGTCAGGGAATTTGGCCACTACTAAGAAGATCCGGACTATCCATCTTCAGGTGTCAGAGAATTTGGTTTCTACTAAGAAGAGGCGGACTGTCAATCTTCAGGTGTCAGCGTATTTGGCCACTACTAAGAAGAGCCGGACTGTCCATCTTCAGGTGTCAGGAAATCTGCCCACTACTAAGAAGAGCCGGACTGTCCATCTTCAGGTGTGAAAGGAATTTGCCCACTACTAAGAAGAGATGGACTGTCCATTTTCAGGTGTCAAGGAATTTGCCCACTACTAAGAAGAGGCGGACTGTCCATCTTCAGTTGTCAGGGATTTGGCTACTACTGAGAAGCTTCTGATTGTACATCCTCTGCACTATTAGCCTCTTCGCTATCCTCTAGCGTCTCTCCTTTTACAGCCAGGCTGATGACCTTAAGCCACTTCTGTTTGAGTTCCTCGCTGTCGGACGAAAAGCTGTGCACGGACTTGGACTGGGATAATTTGAAGCTAAACGGCAAGTCTACTCCACGGGGTGATTCGTCGACGGCGTAGCCCAAAAGTGGGATAGTGGCTTGAGCTTTTACATCCTGAAAACATAAACCAACACAGTCATTGACAAATGATAAAAGTTTTTGTCCACCTACAAAAATGTCTTTCTTGGGTGAAAATTCTTATGTTCAGCTAAGACACTCTAGCTCATGACTCAAAACCTGTCCGAGGGGGAGGTGTCCTATGCCTTGGAGAGGGATAATGTGGAGATAGATAAAGTACCAGCCAATCAGCTCTCGTCATTTTACAGGTTGTGTTTGAAAAGTGAGCTGATTGGTTGGTAAATACATAAAACACCAAGCCCCTTTGGTGACAATTTTACGTTCTAGGTATATTTAATTTAATATGATTAAAGTCAATAACATACTACACTGGAGATAGTATGAGGAACCTCATAAATGGTTTCCTATAATGATGGAACTGGGCATCAGAGTTCTGCAAACCTATGGGCAGATGTTTTAAGCATGTAACTGCCAAACAATCCAACCCAATAGAAAGAACCCAGGCCGTTGTATTTTCCCCTAACACACCACAACATAGAGAGAACCCAGGCCGTTGTATTTTCCCTTAACACACCACAACATAGAGAGAACCCAGGCCGATGTATTTCCCACTAACACACAACATCATAGAGAGAACCCAGGCTGATGTATTTTCCCCTAACACACCACAACATAGAGAGAACTCAGGCCGATGTATTTTCCCCTAACACACAACATCATAGAGAGAACCCAGGCCGATGTATTTTCCCCTAACACACCACAACATAGAGAGAACCCAGGCCAATGTATTTTCCCCTAACACACCACAACATAGAGAGAACCCAGGCCGATGTATTTTCCCCTAACACACCACAACATAGAGAGAACCCAGGCCGATGTATTTTTCCCTAACACACCACAACATAGAGAGAATCCAGGCCGATGTATTTTCCCCTAACACACCACAACATAGAGAGAACCCAGGCCGATGTATTTTCCCCTAACACACCACAACATAGAGAGAACCCAGGCCAATGTATTTCCCACTAACACACAACATCATAGAGAGAACCCAGGCCGATGTATTTTCCCCTAACACACAACTTCATAGAGAGAACCCAGGCCGATGTATTTTCCCCTAACACACATCATCATAGAGAGAACCCAGGCCGATGTATTTTCCCCTAACACACCACAACATAGAGAGAACCCAGGCCGAAGTATTTTCCCCTAACACACCACAACATAGAGAGAACCCAGGCCGATGTATTTTCCTCTAACACACCACACCATAGAGAGAACCCAGGCCGATGTATTTTCCCCTAACACACCACAACATAGAGAGAACCCAGGCCGATGTATTTTCCCCTAACACACCACACCATAGAGAGAACCCAGGCCGATGTATTTTCCTCTAACACACCACACCATAGAGAGAACCCAGGCCGATGTATTTTCCCCTAACACACCACACCATAGAGAGAACCCAGGCCTAAGTATTTTCCCCTAACACACCACAACATAGAGAACCCAGGCCAATGTATTTCCCACTAACACGCAACAGTATAGATTCCCCGACAGCATGCAGTACTGTACCTCCCCCTATTACTGTACATGTATGTGAGCGGTGCACATCAGTCATTGCTCGTACCTGTGGTGCGCCGTACATATATAACACCAGCGCCTCCTGTCTCGGAATCACGCACCAGACTTTCTGCCAGGGCTTGGACTTCTCATTATACTGAAGAAAGCCGCAGATGACACTGTTTCCTGAGACTTCTGCAGACTCAATCTGATGAGCAGAGGAACAGATTACATAACGATAAATAGCCTACAACAGCCAAAGGGGCAGATGTCCCTATTTTAAGTGTTGGAGCGTTTGCAGACCCACTGTTCAGTGGAGACGGACGAGTGGTGAAAAGAAGAGCTGGACCACTCTGTTCTGCTAGTACAACATTACTCTATAAGATATCTATATATTGAGATATCTGCATCCAGGAAGAAGGGACGAGAAGTAATGAGGATTTGTGTGGTCCCACCTGATCTCCGGTTCCTACCTCCAGTATGCCTCTCCTCCTCTCCTTCTCTTCACTGTCGTTACACCCTCGTAAGATTTGGTAACAGTCCTTGCACACCTTGTTCAGCTTGTTCCCGTCATACTGTAGCGGAGCCTTGTAGTCGGAGCATTTCCAGCACACCACCTGGCAGAAACAGGATGCTTTTTGTTTTTGAACATTTGTAACACAAGACTAATAAAATCCCAGCTCTGTTTGGTGTTTCGTCTGGATGTTCTTGTGTCGGGCGGGAAGCAGGCAGTTCTGATGGCTAAGCTCATGTATTATTGCTGGTACCACCATTCACTTGCAGCAGTCCCTGTCCTACATTAAATGTGCTTTCTGCATTATTGGTAACAAAATATTAATGACTAACTTGCATAACGCACAACCTGCTGACCAACAGCCGAACACAATCGTCTTCCTCATCTGCTGTCTTCGGCTATTAAGCAAATAAAATAATCAATTGCTACTCTATTCATTCTCAGCTACATGTCCAACAGGGAAGCAGTCAGGATCCCGGCTGTTTATATCCCGGCAGCCGGAATACTGACCTATTCTGAACGCCGACACCAGCATCCAGAATGGGTGCACCATCCCGGCGCTGGAATACCAACAGCCGGGATCCCGAACGAGGACAGACCGCGGTGCACCACAGGTAAGCCGTGGGGGGGGGGGGAAGAGGTTAGGTTTAGGCTGCGGAGGGGGGGGGTTACGGTTTGGCACCCCCCTCGGAGGGTTAGGCTGTGTGTGTGTGGGGGGGGGGGGGGTTGTGTAGGCAGAGGGGAGAGGGAGGATAGGTTTAGGCTGCGGGGGGAGTTGGACAGCCACCTCGGAGGCTTAGGCTGCGGGGGAGGGGGGGAGTTAGGTTTAGGTAGCGGGGACACGGGGTTAGGTTTAGGCACTTCCGGGGGGTGGTTAGGGTTAGGCACCAAGGGGGGAGGTCAGGGTTAGGCTGCGAGTAGGGAGGGTTAGGGGTTTGGGGAGAACACCCCTGTCGGCTTCTTCCACATCGGGATACTGGTGTCGGTATTTTGAGCGACGGGATCCCATGTGCCGGGATCTCATACTGATCCCGTCCAACAGATTATTTCTAAGCACCGCTGCAATGATTTTCTTGAGGCACGCTCAGTACTCTTCTCAGGACACTGGCGTCTATGTACTAAGATGAGGCGTAGGGCGCAAAATCCAAAATAGAAGGATATTTTTTTCTTATATAAGATTTAATGGTCCCTTAACTGTTTAATGGTTATCTGTTTTTTTCTTTTTTTTTTCTAAGTCATTCTTTTAAGATTCCATCTTTATGGAAATGAAAGTTAATAGAAATGGGCCTTTGGTTAACTTATATAGTACAATATAGTGTAATACGTACAAAGCCACAGGCCCGGCAGTGATGTCTCCTCCGAGTCAGCGCATTAAACTGCTCCTTGCATTTCATACACATGGTCACCTCGTTGTCTCGAATCCACCGGGGGGCCCGAAGTCCCAGCTCAGCAGTCTGGAGGCAAGACCAAGGAGAGATGTTATTAAAATCTTGGTGTTAATAAACCCATCTATGGACCATAAGGAGATGAAGAAGATCTACATTATTAATGGGAATTTCCACTTTCCAAAGGGAGTTCCTTAAACATTCCATAACCCCTACATTAGTCCCTCTTTGGGGTCCCTCCCCTGGGTTAGATTCCCTAAACATCTGTAAAAGCCGTCAGGAGGGAAGAATCCGGTGGGATAGGTAGAGTATAGCCAGGGATGATTGGAAAATGGCACAACCATTTCATTGTAATGCTTGGACTGCATCCTGTGGTACTCAAAAACTAACACGGTGACTGGCCAGCAGAGGTCCTCAGTAACTGTACCAGAAACTGGCACATATACACAGCAAGGGCCGAGTTGATGTAAGGGACCCCACTGAATTTTTTTAATCTTAGGTGGAAAAGTCGATAAGTGCCCGTTCTCCACTATTTGAGGACTATTTACTCCTCCCAATGCCCTCTCCAATCCCACATTCTCTACCCTTGGCTCATACTTCTGGCATGTTAGATGACAAAGATTTTAGCTGGTCATATGGTGCACTACAGTCATAATTATAATGCCAGAAAGGGTGCTATGCTAGAATAGACTTTTGGATATCCATATTAGGACATGCTAACAGATGGGCAGAACCTATGGATTGCACATACTGATCAACTTCACACATGACCAACCCCTTTAAACTCTGGAGACCTGACATCTGGTGACTTGGATCAATAAAGGAACTCCCCCGAGTTTTGTTCTCTTTACGTTTATGGAAGATGTCCGGGCAAAATCACAGGACATTGCTTTCTTGTCCATGGATCATAGAGCCACGCCAACTAAAGTAGTTATGTTTTTAATGCCTATGTGATACATACAATAGGTGTGAACCCCATGCTACAGACTATTTATAACCAGCTTATTAACTAAATATATGGTTGAGGTGAACCTGACGGAACGGGTTGTGTAGATGTGCAGCAATGACGTATTCGTCTGGATCCCGGGTTACGTAAAGTATATTTCAGCGGCCTACAACAGTCATTGTATGAATTTGGAATAAACTCCTGACTTGCCCCAGCTACGGACTGCATGCCCCCAGTTGGCCTGTTTCTTTGTTTACCCTCTGAAAGCAATACCCTTATCTAGGTCTCAGTAAATATAGTTCGCTTTCAGCTGACACATATGTCCAAGAGCATCCCGGATTCCCAAATGATTAAAGTCTTCTTACTGTAGATAAAAGTTTGAAGGATGCAAAGGATGTAGGACACATGTATGGAAATCTTACATTTACTAAATCCCTCTTTAAGAATTGCAACCACCCATTAGTAAGGGACTCGGCTGCAGGTGAATCCATCATAGCGGCTCGGAGGCTTCCAGTTGGAGCTATGGAAGGACCCAAGCCAGTGAGTTCCTGGCTATATGTAAGTGCCAAGGTTCAGCTCTATACAGCATTTAGTGGGTGACCGAGGGGAAGAACGTAGTCATGTTTATGTATTTCTTTTTTTATGTGGAAAGCCCCATTAAGCTGCCAGTTACTTGTCAATAATAAAAAAGAGGAAGAGTGAAAACAGGTTCCGTTACTTCCTCTCTACCTGAACAAGAGATTTATTGACACACGACCCGTCACAGATATATCGCAAGGCAATGGCCCTTCCACAAGCCGGCGCTCACAGGCCAGTGACTGGACCAAATCAATTCAAGGACATCAAATAAGTCAGCCATAACTTACTAGAACCTCCGGCGTAGCTTCCTCCATTTTTTTGGCGTTGGCGATTAGGAAAGTTTCATTCCTCTGCTGAAATTCTGCAATCGCATTGTTCAAAGCCTGAAGGAAAAGTAAGATCTGGATTTATATACTACTGTATAAATGTGCTCTCTGTATATCATCATGGAGAGTTGGGTCTGATATAAAAACATTTGCCATATTAATCACGACTACATACAACTGGTACTGTTGGGGAGACCTTAGCACAGTTTTGGGAATCAACATCTTAGGAATAA
Organism: Pseudophryne corroboree; assembly: GCF_028390025.1. Lineage (NCBI taxonomy): Eukaryota > Metazoa > Chordata > Amphibia > Anura > Myobatrachidae > Pseudophryne > Pseudophryne corroboree. The sequence goes on along the minus strand of NC_086449.1, from coordinate 794,485,559 downwards.
GTTTTTAAAACTACACACACCCCAATCCATATTCAATCCATTGTAAGGCTCTTGATATGGTATAAGAATTTGGTCACCGTCATTTGGAAAACGCATTTATAAATTACCCCCGGCTTCCCCTGCATTGCGCCAATGTTGATGAATTGTTCGGCAGTGTTCCTCACAGTGACTGCAGACAGATCAGTGATCAGGGAAGTGTGTATGGGACAATTAGCAAAACCATTACTGTCTGATTATTTCCTCTATGGTCACTGGAACATTACGAGTAACAGGTTTCAGGATATAACATCTCTGATACCTATATATGGATCTGCTTTGCGTCTATATTTTAAATACATATTGTATTTCTGCTGGGTTCCTGTTATTGTTTAATGAATAGGCAATTCTACAAAAAGAATAATGTTAGGACATGTTTATTAGTTCATAATCCAAAATCGGTTTACAAATAGGGAGTTAATGGCAGAGTGACCCATAGTGTCTTTTGCAGAACATAATACTGTATTTATAGTAATAGATACCGTTCTTAGTGACTCCCGGACATATTGCTGTATATATAAAAGGACTTTGGAGTACCTGTGCTGATTCTCCTTTATAATATAGTATTGTAGATTTCAGCAATGTATTTTAAAGCTTTTTTTATATAATTTAGATGAAGTAATGCACTTACCTTAATCCATTCCTCCTTGATCTGTCCAGTACTAAAATAAAATAGAAGAAAGATTTTTTTAAAAAAAAAAGGAGTTTTATATTCACGAGACCCCACTGTGTGCCAGGGCAAACAGGGGTGATGCCTCCTTAATCTTCTGCTGAGACAGCGCAATAGCCCACTGTAATTTCAGGCGAGACCCATTACTGCACTGTGATAGAGAAAAGTACAGGACTGGCTAGGAAAGAAGGTACCCCAGGGCACCCGCTGGTGGTTGCGTCTGCTAGTTGTCCCTCCTATATGCCCACAGGAGGCACCGGTGTTCATGCTGCCAGTGGAATGCTGGACTGCAGGAGACATTCCACGTGCAGTATTTCACTTCCCAAAGAATTCACAAAAGTAAAAATATTTAGCATTTTAAATAATGTTGGGGTTCTGACGCTGATCCTAGAGTGAACCCTGGTTCTAGATGGGTTCTGGTCAGCAACACGGATATATCATGTTCCTGTCTTCACCCTTGTCCTCTCCTTACCATGTTTCAAGAACACGGAACAGCACATAAATTACTGTAGTTCAATCACCAGCGCAGATCCTGGCATAATTTATCATTTTCTAATCAGATCAACCATGCAGGGTCGGTAAATTTATAGGTAAACTTTGACTCATCATTTAAATGCGGCCTAAAGTCATTAGGCCTGTGCTAGAGATAAAGAAACCTCTATTGCTGACAGCCTAAGGTCATTAGGCCTGTGCTAGAGATAAAGAAACCTCTATTGCTGGCAGCCTAAGGTCATTAGGCCTGTGCTAGAGATAAAGAAACCTCTATTGCTGGCAGCCTAAGGTCATTAGGCCTGTGCTAGAGATAAAGAAACCTCTATTGCTGGCAGCAAATGAAGAACAGGTCAATGTATTGAACAGTCTGCAGCGCAAAAGGATTCTGCTACACAGGAAGCCGAGTTATAGCGTGCAGTCTATAGGCCCTACCTAGAGAACGTGGGAAAACCGGACGGCAGAGCTGGAAGCATCTAACCGGACATATACACCCACTGTACATACGGGTCACCGTCACTTTTCTTATGTACATTCTGAGCACATACTGTATGTATCCGCCTGTAAACCAGGTATGGGACTCAGGGTCGACAGTGTATAAGTCGACACACATTAGGTTGTCAGTGGCTAGGCCGACACATGAAATGTGTCGACACAGCCATTAGGTCGACATGGAAAAGGTCGACATGTTTATGTTTTTTTGGGGGGTTGTCTTCTTCGTAAAGTGATCGGGAACCCCAATTAGTGCACCGCTTCGCTCGCCATGCTTCGGGCAAGGTGCCTCGCTCCGCTACCGCTGCGCCCGGCACAGGTTACCGTTCCCAATTGTAGTCCACATGGATCGTAAAGTATGAAAAAGTTAAAAAATTAAGAGAAAAAAAAAATGTGAAAAACTCGTGACGACCTTTTTTCATGTTGACCTAATGGCAGTGTCGACCTATTTCCTGTGTCGACCTACTCAATGTTGACCAATAGGTGTCGACCTAATGTATGTCGACCTAGAGTCCGGATACCCTGTAAACCAGCCTCTGCATATAGTGATTCAATGCAATATTTCATTTAGTCACATATAGGATTTATTAAAAAATAAAATTAGTTCAGATAGGAGACAGGTCAGAGCTGGTTTGGGGGCATTTAGCTTTATTTGCACACGTATTAGCTTGCGGTATTTCCTGTGCGCTGGATGTAACTGGCGTTGGATTATTC